>NW_021223363.1:0-1997 GCF_002162155.2 Triticum dicoccoides
GCGGCTCAGGGGGGTGGAGGTTGAAGATGAACCGCAGGCCCTTGATTTCGTATCCAACGGCTGCAAAATCGACTGACCAGAGATGAAAAAGTCAGTCGACCGACGTGTAGCCTCACCTTGCTAGTGCGTTCAGTTTCGACAGCAAAATTCAGTTTCGACAGCAAAATTCAGTTTCGACAGTTAGGTTCAGTTTTGATAGTTAAGTTCAGTTTCGACAGTTAAGTTCAGAGATGAGTGGCTGGTGTATTTTACATCTAGCACTTTGTGGTTATGTATTTTACGTCATGTATTGGAGATGCTATTAGAATTCCACTCAGGTTAACGTTGTTCGTTGTCTCTCTTGTCCTGCTTCAGCATCGGCGTCGTATAACTCACCGGAGCTGCTCCAACAACGAAACCCTCCATCACAGCGGAGCAGTACCTCGGGCTCCATCTCCAGACGCATAAGATCTTCTTCCCCTCCTCCGACAGCAAAGTCAGCCGGAGCATCCTCACCGGCCAACCCAATCAAGCTGAGATCGACATGGCTTTGCCAAAGAGGTTGTACACTTGTTGCATCTCTTTTTTACTCTACATGTTATATATATTGTCCACTGAGCACATGGATTTGTTCCTTTACTGTCTCCTTGAAAGAAAAAACGTAGGAATTTTAATTTTCACTTGTCCTCCTTTTCAAATTCCTATTCATGAAGCACAAGACTAAGAGATAGTAGCATAATAGCATTTTAATCGTACATTTTCTTGTGGTTTGACTTAATCTCACCATGCTTCTTTGCATCCTGTGATCTTCCAATTGTTGTGAATCAAACACCCAGATTGGCAGAAATCCCGTGTTTTTAAATTCTCTGTTTTGCATGTGCATTCCTATCCTATTCCTGTCTATTTCCTATCCCTGCATTGTTGGAATCCTCCAATTTAAACAAGCCCTTACAGAATTACTTCTCTTACAGATAGTTGTCAAAGAAAACCTTGCGTGGTTTGTCCCGGTCCTGCTGCGCCGTCGTCCACCCCAGCTCAGCTGCTCCAACGACAGAAGGGTCCAGCAGAGCAGGGATCCGGCCTCCATACTGTCTTTCGCCACCTCAGATCTTCTTCCCCGCCACTTGCAGCCTTGAAAACTGCATTACCATCATCAACCGAGCAGATGACCCCGAGGACTACACGGGTCCGCAAGAGAGGTCGCACTCTTTCGTGTCTGCTTACGTTATGCATCACTTAATATTACATGCTACTTTATCGTCCTGTTCACCGATTAGACTCTGAGTCAGCTCCAAACTAATGGTCAAACTTGAGTTTTTAAATGGTTGTGGGGTACATATCGGGGCCGCTATCAATAGTATCTATCTACTATCTAGTTAATTTCCGGTGTCTACTATGAGTTTCATGTTGGGTGGGAAACAAACAGTAAAGAAGCCATTATCTGTATTTATTAACTGAAGCCATTATCTGCCTGCTATTATTGGTTTTGGGTCTATCCACAGGTTGCTACCATCACTCAAGATTTCTGCATGCACTCCTTACATAATCTCACTATGTTTTATTCCTATGCATGACAGTTATTGTAAACAATGGAACTAAACATGTAGAGCAAAAGAGACGAGCCTTGCGTGGCAATATAATTTCATGCAGATGTCGCTCCATGGTAGGCGCAAAGGCAGCCCCCCTCCACGCATTTCGGATTGTAATCGAGAGGAAGATATCTGTTTTGAGGGGGATTCAGAAGGAGAAGATAACTCCTATTTACCCCCTGAGGTCTTCGCTCTAACTTGGCATGCTGATGTTGGTTATATCATGCATATGGTGTCTTGCATTGCTTACTTTATACATCAAATATGTCATCTGCTTAGTTTAGACATCCTTTGTGCGAATGCCATCTATTTAGTTTATTCATCGTTTATGTGAATTATGCAATGCCACCTTGTTTAGCCAGGCATCATATATGTGAATTTTGCAATGCCATCCTGCTTAGCCAGTCATCTTATATGTAAATTATATCA
>NW_021223364.1:0-654 GCF_002162155.2 Triticum dicoccoides
CATTAATTAACAATCTCACATCTGTCATGAATACTCTCAAACCCAATCCACATCTACGAGCATAGCATGGCAATATAAGCATAATGTAAAAGTAACTCCCAAGGTTTGAATGCAGGGCAATAGGTTCCTACCTCATCAACTACTTCCCAATACCCACATGTTATCAATCCTACTCATGCAATGTTTGAGGGTTGAAACTAATGCATAAAAACTGGGTATGAAAGGAATATGATCAAAGTGTGAACTTGCCTACAATGTTGATGAAGATGATGCGCACTCAAAACTCTTGATAGTTCTACTCGTCACACTCCGGTCAATCTATCATAAGCAATCAATGGTAACCACACATAAGCAATCACTCAAAAGATTGGAAAGAACGAGGAAGACAATTCGGAAAACATCAAAACCAAGCAATTAACTCTTGCAACATAAAACAATTTCTAACAGTACCAAAATTATGTGAATTTGGCCTCATCAGAAAGTTTAGGTCAAGAGCTTCGATTTGCAAAAAGAATCAACTCAAACGGAGTTACGAAACTCAAGTTACGATCAAACGAAGTTTGAATTCAAATCTGGTCTAATTCAAATTTTAAATTTTCAAAAACATGTTTAAGTTGTTTTACTGGATAGAGGAGATCGTAACGAAGAAGTGGG
>NW_021223365.1:0-2282 GCF_002162155.2 Triticum dicoccoides
AAGTCCACAAAATGCGTTAGAATTGGCCAAAACTGTGAGTGTTCATAACCAACACGTAAGCGCACCTGGGGGTTCGTTAATCGTGGAAATCATTCCGGGGCCCCAAAACAGTGAGTAATTGTCCACGAAACGGGCCAGAATTGGCCAAAACTACTAGTATTGATCACCGACATGTAAACGCACCCCGCGGTTCGTTAATCGTGGAAATCACACCCGGGCCCCAAAACAGTGAGTGTTGATGTCCGACACCTAAACACACCTTGGGGTTCAACAACTATGGAAATCGCTTCGGGACCCCTAAATTTTGAGTAATAGCCCACGAATCGCGTCAGAATTGGCCAAAACTGTGAGTGTTGACGACAGACACGCAAACGCACTATGGGGATTGTCAATCGTCGAAATCGCTCTGGGACGCCCAAACGGTGAGTAATAGTGCACGAAACGGATGAGAATTGGCCAAAATTGTTAGTGTTTATGACCGACACGTAAACGCACCCCGGAGTTCGTCATTCGTGGAAATCACTCCGGGACCCCAAAACTAAGTAATAATGCAAGAAATGGGCAAAAATCGGCCCAAAGTGCGCTTGTTGATGATCGACATGTAAGTGCACCATGGGGTTAAACAACCGTGGAAACCACTTTGCGGCCCCAAAACGGTGAGTAATAGTCCATGAAACGGGCGAAAATTGGCCAAAACTGTGAGTGTTGATGACCGACACGTAAACGGACCTTAGTGTTCAACCACTATGGAATCGCTTCGGGACCCCCAAATGATGAGTAATAGTCCACGAATCGCGTCAGAATTGGCCAAAACTGTGAGTGTTGACGACAGAGACACAAACGCACACCGGGGATTGTAAATCGTGGGAAATCGCTCTGGGACTCCAAAACGATGATTAATAGTACACAAAACGGACCAGAAATTGGCCAAAATTGTGAGTGTCATTGACCGACACGTAAACGCACCACGGGGTTTGTAAATCGTGGAAATCACGCTTGGACCCAAAAACAGAGTGATAGTCCAAGAAACGGTCCAGAATCGGCCAAAACTGCGAGTGTTGATGACCGACACGTAAATGCACCCTGTGGTTCGTTAACCGTGGAAATCACTCCGGGGCCCCAAAACAGTGAGTAATAGTCCATGAAACAGGCCAGAATCAGCAAAAACTGTGAATGTTGATGTCTAACACGTAAGTGCGCCTTGGGGTTCAACAACTATGGAAATCACTTCAGGACCAGAAAACGGTGACTAAAAGTCCACAAAATGCGTTAGAATTGGCCAAAACTGTGAGTGTTCATAACCAACACGTAAGCGCACCTGGGGGTTCGTTAATCGTGGAAATCATTCCGAGGCCCCAAAACAGTGAGTAATTGTCCACGAAACGGGCCAGAATTGGCCAAAACTACTAGTATTGAAAACCGACATGTAAACGCACCCCGCGGTTCGTTAATCGTGGAAATCACACCAGGGCCCCAAAACAGTGAGTGTTGATGTCCGACACCGAAACGCACCTTGGGGTTCAACAACTATGGAAATCGCTTCGGGACCCCTAAATTTTGAGTAATAGCCCACGAATCGCGTCAGAATTGGCCAAAGCTGTGAGTGTTGACGACAGACACGCAAACGCACTATGGGGATTGTCAATCGTCGAAATCGCTCTGGGACGCCCAAACGGTGAGTAATAGTGCACGAAACGGACGAGAATTGGCCAAAATTGTTAGTGTTTATGACCGACACGTAAACGCACCCCGGAGTTCGTCATTCGTGGAAATCACTCCGGGACCCCAAAACTAAGTAATAATGCAAGAAATGGGCAAAAATCGGCCCAAAGTGCGCTTGTTGATGATCGACATGTAAGCGCACCATGGGGTTAAACAACCGTGGAAATCACTTTGGGGCCCCAAAAGGGTGTGTAATAGTCCATGAAACGGGCGAAAATCGGCCAAAACTATGAGTGTTGATGACCGACACGTAAACGGACCTTAGGGTTCAACCACTATGGAATCGCTTCGGGACCTCCAAATGATGAGTAATAGTCCACGAATCGCGTCAGAATTGGCCAAAACTATGAGTCTTGACGACAGAGACACAAACGCACCCCGGGGATTGTAAATCGTGGAAATCGCTCCGGGACTCCAAAACGATGATTAATAGTACACAAAACGGACCAGAAATTGGCCAAAATTGTGAGTGTCATTGACCGACACGTAAACGCACCACGGGGTTTGTAAATCGTGGAAATCACGCTTGGACCCAAAAACAGAGTGATAGTCCATGAAAC
>NW_021223365.1:2292-3586 GCF_002162155.2 Triticum dicoccoides
GGTGACTAAAAGTCCACAAAATGCGTTAGAATTGGCCAAAACTGTGAGTGTTCATAACCAACACGTAAGCGCACCTGGGGGTTCGTTAATCGTGGAAATCATTCCGGGGCCCCAAAATAGTGAGTAATTGTCCACGAAACGGGCCAGAATTGGCCAAAACTACTAGTATTGATCACCGACATGTAAACGCACCCCGCGGTTCGTTAATCGTGGAAATCACACCCGGGCCCCAAAACAGTGAGTGTTGATGTCCGACACCTAAACACACCTTGGGGTTCAACAACTATGGAAATCGCTTCGGGACCCCTAAATTTTGAGTAATAGCCCACGAATCGCGTCAGAATTGGCCAAAACTGTGAGTGTTGACGACAGACACGCAAACGCACTATGGGGATTGTCAATCGTCGAAATCGCTCTGGGACGCCCAAACGGTGAGTAATAGTGCACGAAACGGATGAGAATTGGCCAAAATTGTTAATGTTTATGACCGACACATAAACGCACCCCGGAGTTCGTCATTCGTGGAAATCACTCCGGGACCCCAAAACTAAGTAATAATGCAAGAAATGGGCAAAAATCGGCCCAAAGTGCGCTTGTTGATGATCGACATGTAAGCGCACCATGGGGTTAAACAACCGTGGAAATCACTTTGCGGCCCCAAAACGGTGAGTAATAGTCCATGAAACGGGCGAAAATTGGCCAAAACTGTGAGTGTTGATGACCGACACGTAAACGGACCTTAGTGTTCAACCACTATGGAATCGCTTCGGGACCCCCAAATGATGAGTAATAGTCCACGAATCGCGTCAGAATTGGCCAAAACTGTGAGTGTTGACGACAGAGACACAAACGCACACCGGGGATTGTAAATCGTGGAAATCGCTCTGGGACTCCAAAACGATGATTAATAGTACACAAAACGGACTAGAAATTGGCCAAAATTGTGAGTGTCATTGACCGACACGTAAACGCACCACGGGGTTTGTAAATCGTGGAAATCACGCTTGGACCCAAAAACAGAGTGATAGTCCAAGAAACGGTCCAGAATCGGCCAAAACTGCGAGTGTTGATGACCGACACGTAAATGCACCCTGTGGTTCGTTAACCGTGGAAAACACTCCGGGCCCCAAAACAGTGAGTAATAGTCCATGAAACAGGCCAGAATCAGCCAAAACTGTGAGTGTTGATGTCTAACACGTAAGTGCGCCTTGGGGTTCAACAACTATGGAAATCACTTCAGGACCAGAAAACGGTGACTAAAAGTCCACAAAATGCGTTAGAATTGGCCAAAACT
>NW_021223365.1:3655-31992 GCF_002162155.2 Triticum dicoccoides
GAAACGGACGAGAATTGGCCAAAATTGTTAGTGTTTATGACCGACACGTAAACGCACCCCGGAGTTCGTCATTCGTGGAAATCACTCCGGGACCCCAAAACTAAGTAATAATGCAAGAAATGGGCAAAAATCGGCCCAAAGTGCGCTTGTTGATGATCGACATGTAAGCGCACCATGGGGTTAAACAACCGTGGAAATCACTTTGGGGCCCCAAAAGGGTGTGTAATAGTCCATGAAACGGGCGAAAATCGGCCAAAACTATGAGTGTTGATGACCGACACGTAAACGGACCTTAGGGTTCAACCACTATGGAATCGCTTCGGGACCTCCAAATGATGAGTAATAGTCCACGAATCGCGTCAGAATTGGCCAAAACTATGAGTCTTGACGACAGAGACACAAACGCACCCCGGGGATTGTAAATCGTGGAAATCGCTCCGGGACTCCAAAACGATGATTAATAGTACACAAAACGGACCAGAAATTGGCCAAAATTGTGAGTGTCATTGACCGACACGTAAACGCACCACGGGGTTTGTAAATCGTGGAAATCACGCTTGGACCCAAAAACAGAGTGATAGTCCATGAAACAGGCCAGAATCGGCCAAAACTGCGAGTGTTGATGACCGACACGTAAATGCACCCTGCGGTTCGTTAACCGTGGAAATCACTCCGGGGCCCCAAAACAGTGAGTAATAGTCCATGAAACAGGCGAGAATCAGCCAAAACTGTGAGTGTTGATGTCTAACACGTAAGTGCGCCTTGGGGTTCAACACCTATGGAAATCACTTCAGGAGCAGAAAACGGTGACTAAAAGTCCAGAAAATGCGTTAGAATTGGTGAAAACTGTGAGTGTTCATAACCAACACGTAAGCACACCCCAGGGTTCGTTAATCGTGGAAATCATTCCGAGGCCCCAAAACAGTGAGTAATTGTCCACGAAACGGGCCAGAATTGGCCAAAACTACTAGTATTGAAAACCGACATGTAAACGCACCCCGCGGTTCGTTAATCGTGGAAATCACACCAGGGCCCCAAAACAGTGAGTGTTGATGTCCGACACCGAAACGCACCTTGGGGTTCAACAACTATGGAAATCGCTTCGGGACCCCTAAATTTTGAGTAATAGCCCACGAATCGCGTCAGAATTGGTCAAAACTGTGAGTGTTGACGACAGACACGCAAACGCACTATGGGGATTGTCAATCGTCGAAATCGCTCTGGACGCCCAAAAGGTGAGTAATAGTGCATGAAACGGACGAGAATTGGCCAAAATTGTTAGTGTTTATGACCGACACGTAAACGCACCCCGGAGTTCGTCATTCGTGGAAATCACTCCGGGACCCCAAAACTAAGTAATAATGCAAGAAATGGGCAAAAATCGGCCCAAAGTGCGCTTGTTGATGATCGACATGTAAGCGCACCATGGGGTTAAACAACCGTGGAAATCACTTTGGGGCCCCAAAAGGGTGTGTAATAGTCCATGAAACGGGCGAAAATCGGCCAAAACTATGAGTGTTGATGACCGACACGTAAACGGACCTTAGGGTTCAACCACTATGGAATCGCTTCGGGACCTCCAAATGATGAGTAATAGTCCACGAATCGCGTCAGAATTGGCCAAAACTATGAGTCTTGACGACAGAGACACAAACGCACCCCGGGGATTGTAAATCGTGGAAATCGCTCCGGGACTCCAAAACGATGATTAATAGTACACAAAACGGACCAGAAATTGGCCAAAATTGTGAGTGTCATTGACCGACACGTAAACGCACCACGGGGTTTGTAAATCGTGGAAATCACGCTTGGACCCAAAAACAGAGTGATAGTCCATGAAACGGGCCAGAATCGGCCAAAACTGCGAGTGTTGATGACCGACACGTAAATGCACCCTGCGGTTCGTTAACCGTGGAAATCACTCCGGGGCCCCAAAACAGTGAGTAATAGTCCATGAAACAGGCGAGAATCAGCCAAAACTGTGAGTGTTGATGTCTAACACGTAAGTGCGCCTTGGGGTTCAACACCTATGGAAATCACTTCAGGAGCAGAAAACGGTGACTAAAAGTCCAGAAAATGCGTTAGAATTGGTGAAAACTGTGAGTGTTCATAACCAACACGTAAGCGCACCCCAGGGTTCGTTAATCGTGGAAATCACTCCGGGGCCCCAAAACAGTGAGTAATTGTCCACGAAACGGGCCAGAATTGGCCAAAACTACTAGTATTGATCACCGACATGTAAACGCACCCCGCGGTTCGTTAATCGTGGAAATCACACCAGGGCCCCAAAACAGTGAGTGTTGATGTCCGACACCTAAACGCACCTTGGGGTTCAACAACTATGGAAATTGCTTCGGGACCCCTAAATTTTGAGTAATAGCCCACGAATCGCGTCAGAATTGGTCAAAACTGTGAGTGTTGACGACAGACACGCAAACGCACTATGGGGATTGTCAATCGTCGAAATCGCTCTGGACGCCCAAAAGGTGAGTAATAGTGCATGAAACGGACGAGAATTGGCCAAAATTGTTAGTGTTTATGACCGACACGTAAACGCACCCCGGAGTTCGTCATTCGTGGAAATCACTCCGGGACCCCAAAACTAAGTAATAATGCAAGAAATGGGCAAAAATCGGCCCAAAGTGCGCTTGTTGATGATCGACATGTAAGCGCACAATGGGGTTAAACAACCGTGGAAATCACTTTGGGGCCCCAAAAGGGTGAGTAATAGTCCATGAAACGGGCGAAAATCGGCCAAAACTATGAGTGTTGATGACCGACACGTAAACGGACCTTAGGGTTCAACCACTATGGAATCGCTTCGGGACCTCCAAATGATGAGTAATAGTCCACGAATCGCGTCAGAATTGGCCAAAACTATGAGTCTTGACGACAGAGACACAAACGCACCCCGGGGATTGTAAATCGTGGAAATCGCTCCGGGACTCCAAAACGATGATTAATAGTACACAAAACGGACCAGAAATTGGCCAAAATTGTGAGTGTCATTGACCGACACGTAAACGCACCACGGGGTTTGTAAATCGTGGAAATCACGCTTGGACCCAAAAACAGAGTGATAGTCCATGAAACGGGCCAGAATCGGCCAAAACTGCGAGTGTTGATGACCGACACGTAAATGCACCCTGCGGTTCGTTAACCGTGGAAATCACTCCGGGGCCCCAAAACAGTGAGTAATAGTCCATGAAACAGGCGAGAATCAGCCAAAACTGTGAGTGTTGATGTCTAACACGTAAGTGCGCCTTGGGGTTCAACACCTATGGAAATCACTTCAGGAGCAGAAAACGGTGACTAAAAGTCCAGAAAATGCGTTAGAATTGGTGAAAACTGTGAGTGTTCATAACCAACACGTAAGCACACCCCAGGGTTCGTTAATCGTGGAAATCACTCCGGGGCCCCAAAACAGTGAGTAATTGTCCACGAAACGGGCCAGAATTGGCCAAAACTACTAGTATTGATCACCGACATGTAAACGCACCCCGCGGTTCGTTAATCGTGGAAATCACACCAGGGCCCCAAAACAGTGAGTGTTGATGTCCGACACCTAAACGCACCTTGGGGTTCAACAACTATGGAAATTGCTTCGGGACCCCTAAATTTTGAGTAATAGCCCACGAATCGCGTCAGAATTGGTCAAAACTGTGAGTGTTGACGACAGACACGCAAACGCACTATGGGGATTGTCAATCGTCGAAATCGCTCTGGACGCCCAAAAGGTGAGTAATAGTGCATGAAACGGACGAGAATTGGCCAAAATTGTTAGTGTTTATGACCGACACGTAAACGCACCCCGGAGTTCGTCATTCGTGGAAATCACTCCGGGACCCCAAAACTAAGTAATAATGCAAGAAATGGGCAAAAATCGGCCCAAAGTGCGCTTGTTGATGATCGACATGTAAGCGCACCATGGGGTTAAACAACCGTGGAAATCACTTTGGGGCCCCAAAAGGGTGAGTAATAGTCCATGAAACTGGCCAAAATCGGCCAAAACTGTGAGTGTTGATGACCGACACGTAAACGGACCTTAGGGTTCAACCACTATGGAATCGCTTCGGGACCCCCAAATGATGAGTAATATTCCACGAATCCCGTCAGAATTGGCCAAAACTGTGAGTGTTGACGACAGAGACACAAACGCACCCCGGGGATTGTAAATCGTGGAAATCGCTCCGGGACTCCAAAACGATGATTAATAGTACACAAAACGGACCAGAAATTGGCCAAAATTGTGAGTGTCATTGACCGACACGTAAACGCACCACGGGGTTTGTAAACCGTGGAAATCACGCTTGGACCCAAAAACAGAGTGATAGTCGAAGAAACGGGCCAGAATCGGCCAAAACTGCGAGTGTTGATGACCGACACGTAAATGCACCCTGCGGTTCGTTAACCGTGGAAATCACTCCGGGGCCCCAAAACAGTGAGTAATAGTCCATGAAACAGGCCAGAATCAGCCAAAACTGCGAGTGTTAATGTCTAACACGTAATTGCGCCTTGGGGTTCAACAACTATGGAAATCACTTCAGGAGCAGAAAATGGTGTCTAAAAGTCCAGAAAATGCGTTAGAATTGGTGAAAACTTTGAGTGTTCATAACCAACACGTAAGCGCACCCCAGGGTTCGTTAATCATGGAAATCACTCCGGGGCCCCAAAACAGTGATTAATTGTCCACGAAACGGGCCAGAATTGGCCAAAACTACTAGTATTGATCACCGACATGTAAACGCACCCCGCGGTTCGTTAATCGTGCAAATCACACCGGGGCCCCAAAACAGTGAGTGTTGATGACCGAAACCTAAACGCACCTTGGGGTTCAACAACTATGGAAATCGCTTCGGGACCCCTAAATGGTGAGTAATAGCCCACGAATCGCGTCAGAATTGGCCAAAACTATGAGTGTTGACGACAGTCACGCAAACACATTATGGGGATTGTCAATCGTGGAAATTGCTCTGGGACGCCCAAACGGTGAGTAATAGTGCACGAAACGGACGAGAATTGGCCAAAATTGTGAGTGTTTATGACCGACACGTAAACGCACCTCGGAGTTCGTCATTCGTGGAAATCACTCCGGGACCCCAAAACTAAGTAATAATGCAAGAAATGGGCAAAAATCGGCCGAAAGTGCGCTTGTTGATGATCGACATGTAAGCGCACCATGGGGTTAAACAACCCTGGAAATCACTTTGGGGCCCCAAAACGGTGAGTAATAGTCCAAGAAACGGGCCAGAATCGGCCAAAACTGTGAGTGTTGATGACCGACACGTAAACGGACCTTAGGGTTCAACCACTATGGAATCCCTTCGGGACCTCCAAATGATGAGTAATAGTCCACGAATCGCGTCAGAATTGGCCAAAACTATGAGTGTTGACGACAGAGACACAAACGCACATCGGGGATTGTAAATCGTGGAAATCGCTCTGGGACTCCAAAACGATGATTAATAGTACACAAAACGGACCAGAAATTGGCCAAAATTGTGAGTGTCATTGACCGACACGTAAACACACCACGGGGTTTGTAAATCGTGGAAATCACGCTTGGACCCAAAAACAGAGTAATAGTCCAAGAAACGGGCCAGAATCGGCCAAAACTGCGAGTGTTGATGACCGACACGTAAATGCCCCCTGCGGTTCGTTAACCGTGGAAATCACTCCGGGGCCCCAAAACAGTGAGTAATAGTCCATGAAACAGGCCAGAATCATCCAAAACTGTGAGTGTTGATGTCTAACACGTAAGTGCGCCTTGGGGTTCAACAACTATGGAAATCACTTCAGGACCAGAAAATGGTGAGTAAAAGTCCACAAAATGCGTTAGAATTGGCCAAAACTGTGAGTGTTCATAACCAACACGTAAGCGCACCCCGGGGTTCGTTAATCGTGGAAATCATTCCGGGGCCCCAAAACAGTCAGTAATTGTCCATGAAACGGGCCAGAATTGGCCAAAACTACTAGTATTGATCACCGACATGTAAACGCACCCCGCGGTTCGTTAATCATGGAAATCACACCAGGGCCCCAAAACAGTGAGTGTTGATGACCGACACCTAAACGCACCTTGGGGTTCAACAACTATGGAAATCGCTTCGGGACCCCTAAATTTTGAGTAATAGCCCACGAATCGCGTCAGAATTGGCCAAAACTGTGAGTGTTGACGACAGACACGCAAACGCACTATGGGGATTGTCAATCATGGAAATCGCTCTAGGACGCCCAAACGGTGAGTAATAGTGCACGAAACGGATGAGAATTGGCCAAAATTGTGAGTGTTTATGACCGAGACGTAAACGCACCCCGGCGTTCGTCATTCGTGGAAATCACTCCGGGACCCCAAAACTAAGTAATAATGCAAGAAATGGGCAAAAATCGGCCCAAAGTGCGCTTGTTGATGATCGACATGTAAGCGCACCATGGGGTTAAACAACCGTGGAAATCACATTCGGGCCCCAAAACGGTGAGTAATAGTCCATGAAACGGGCCAGAATCGGCCAAAACTGTGAGTGTTGATGACCGACACGCAAACGGACCTTAGGGTTCAACCACTATGGAATCGCTTCGGGACCCCCAAATGATGAGTAATAGTCCACGAATCGCGTCAGAATTGGCCAAAACTGTGAGTTTTGACGACAGAGACACAAACGCACACCGGGGATTGTAAATCGTGGAAATCGCTCTGGGACTCCAAAACAATGATTAATAGTACACAAAATGGACCAGAAATTGGCCAAAATTGTGAGTGTCATTGACCGACACGTAAACACACCACGGGGTTTGTAAATCGTGGAAATCACGCTTGGACCCAAAAACAGAGTAATAGTCCAAGAAATGGGCCAGAATCGGCCAAAACTGCGAGTGTTGATGACCGACACGTAAATGCACCCTGCGGTTCGTTAACCGTGGAAATCACTCCGGGGCCCCAAAACAGTGAGTAATAGTCCATGAAACAGGCCAGAATCAGCCAAAACTGTGAGTGTTGATGTCTAACACGTAAGTGCGCCTTGGGGTTCAACAACTATGGAAATCACTTCAGGACCAGAAAACGGTGAGTAAAAGTCCACAAAATGCGTTAGAATTGGCCAAAACTGTGAGTGTTCATAACCAACACGTATGCGCACCCCGGGGTTCGTTAATCGTGGAAATCATTCCGGGGCCCCAAAACAGTCAGTAATTGTCCACGAAACGGGCCAGAATTGGCCAAAACTACTAGTATTGATCACCGACATGTAAACGCACCCCGCGGTTCGTTAATCGTGGAAATCACACCAGGGCCCCAAAACAGTGAGTGTTGATGACCGACACCTAAACGCACCTTGGGGTTCAACAACTATGGAAATCGGTTTGGGACCCCTAAATTTTGAGTAATAGCCGACGAATCGCGTCAGAATTGGCCAAAACTGTGAGTGTTGACGACAGACACGCAAACGCACTATGGGGGATTGTCAATCGTGGAAATCGCTCTAGGACGCCCAAACTGTGAGTAATAGTGCACGAAAGGGATGAGAATTGGCCAAAATTGTGAGTGTTTATGACCGACACGTAAACGCACCTCGGAGTTCGTCATTCATGGAAATCACTCCGGGACCCCAAAACTAAGTAATAAGGATCAGCCAAAACTGTGAGTGTTGATGACTAACATGTAAGTGCGCCTTGGGGATCAACAACTGTGGAAATCACTTAAGGACCAGAAAACGGTGACTAAATGTCCACAAAACGCGTTAGAATTGGCCAAAACTGTGAGTGTTCATAACCAACACGTAAGCGCACCCGGGGGTTCGTTAATCGTGGAAATCATACCGGGGCCCCAAAACAGTGAGTAATTGTCCACGAAACGGGCCAGAATTGGCCAAAACTACTAGTATTGATGACCGACATGTAAACGCACACCGCGGTTCGTTAATCGTGGAAATCACACTGGGGCCCCAAAATAGTGAGTGTTGATGACCGACACCTAAACGCACCTTGGTGTTCAACCACTACGGAAATCGCTTCGGGACCCCTAAATGGTGAGTAATAGGCCACAAATCGCGTCAGAATTGGCCAAAACTGTGAGTGTTGAGGACAGACACGCAAACGCACTGCGGGGATTGTCAATCGTGGAAATCGCTCTGGGACGCCCAAACGGTGAGTAATAGTGCGTGAAACGGACGAGAATTGGCCAAAATTGTGAGTGTTTATGACCGACACGTAAACGCACCCCGGAGTTCGTCAATCGTGGAAATCACTCCGGGACCCCAAAACTAAGTAATAATGCAAGAAATGGTCCAAAATCGGCCCAAAGTGCGCTTGTTGATGATCGACACGTAAGTGCACCTTGGGGTCAAACAACCGTGGAAATCACTTCGGGGCCCCAAAACGGTGAGTAATAGTCCATGAAACGGGCCAGAATCGGCCAAAACTGTTTGTGTCGATGACCGACACGTAAACGGACCTTAGGGTTCAACCACTATGGAATCGCTTCGGGATCCCTAAATGATGAGTAATAGTCCACGAATCGCGTCAGAATTGGCCAAAACTATGAGTGTGGCGACAGAGAAGCAAACGCACCCCAGGGATTGTAAATCGTGGAAATCGCTCTGGGACGCCAAAACGGTGAGTAATAGTACACAAAACGGACCAAAAATTGGCCAAAATTGTGAGTGTCATTGACCGACACGTAAACGCACCACGGGGTTCGTAAATCGTGGAAATCAAGCTTGGACCCAAAAAACAGAGTAATAGTCCAAGAAACGGGCCAGAATCGGCCAAAACTGCGAGTGTTGATGACCGACACGTAAATGCACCCTGCGGTTCGTTAACCGTGGAAATCACTCCGGGGCCCCAAAACAGTGAATAATAGCCCATGAAACAGGCCAGAATCAGCCAAAACTGTGAGTGTTGATGACTAACACGTAAGTGCGCCTTGGGGATCAACAACTATGGAATCACTTCAGGACCAGAAAACGGTGACTAAATGTCCACAAAACGTGTTAGAATTGGCCAAAACTGTGAGTGTTCATAACTGACACGTAAACGCACCCGGGGATTCGTTAATTGTGGAAATCATTCCGGGGCCCCAAAACAGTGAGTAATTGTCCATGAAACGGGCCAGAATTGGACAAAACTACTAGTATTGATGACCGACATGTAAACGCACCCCGCGGTTCGTTAATCGTGGAAATCACACTGGGGCCCCAAAATAGTGAGTGTTGATGACCGACACCTAAACGCACCTTGGGGTTCAACCACTACGTAAATCGCTTCGGGACCCCTAAATGGTGAGTAATAGCCCACGAATCGCGTCATAATTGGCCAAAACTGTGAGTGTTGACGACAGACACGCAAACGCACTCCGGGGATTGTCAATAGTGGAAATCACTCTGGGCCGCCCAAACGGTGAGTAATAGTGCATGAAACGGACGAGAATTGGCTAAAATTGTGAGT
Source organism: Triticum dicoccoides (assembly GCF_002162155.2). NCBI lineage: Eukaryota > Viridiplantae > Streptophyta > Magnoliopsida > Poales > Poaceae > Triticum > Triticum dicoccoides. The sequence goes on from NW_021223365.1 coordinate 13,097, forward strand.
GTTTATGACCGACACGTAAACGCACCCCGGAGTTCGTCAATCGTGGAAATCACTCCGGGACCCAAAACTAAGTAATAATGCAAGAAATGGTCCAAAATCGGCCCAAAGTGCGCTTGTTGATGATCGACATGTAAGCGCACCATGGGGTTAAACCAACTGTGGAAATTACTTTGGGGCCCCAAAACGGTGAATAATAGTCCATGAAACGGGCCAGAATCGGCCAAAACTATGAGTGTTGATGACCGACACGTAAACGGACCTTAGGGTTCAACCACTATGGAATCGCTTCGGGACCTCTAAATGATGAGTAATAGTCTACGAATCGCGTCAGAATTGGCCAAAACTGTGAGTGTTGACGACAGAGACACAAACGCACCCCGGGGATTGTAAATCGTGGAAATCGTTCTGGGATGCCAAAACGGTGAGTAATAGTACACGAAACAGACCAGAAATTGGCCAAAGTTGTGAGTGTCATTGACCGACACATAAACGCACCATGGGTTTCGTAAATCGTGGAAATCACGCTTGGACCCAAAAACAGAGTAATAGTCCAAGAAACGGGCCAGAATTGGCAAAACTGCGAGTGTTGATGACCGACACGTAAATGCACCCTGCGGTTCGTTAACCGTGGAAATCACTCCGGGGCCCCAAAACAGTGAGTAATAGCCCATGAAACAGGCCAGAATCAGCCAAAACAATGAGTGTTGATGACTAACACGTAAGTGCGCCTTGGGGATCAACAACTATGGAAATCACTTCAGGACCAGAAAACGGTGACTAAATGTCCACAAAATGCATTAGAATTGGCCAAAACTGTGAGTGTTCATAACCAACACATAAGCGCACCCGGGGATTCGTTAATCGTGGAAATCATTCCGGGGCCCCAAAACAGTGAGTAATTGTCCATGAAATGGGCCAGAATTGGCCAAAACTACTAGCATTGATGACCGACATGTAAACGCACCCCGCGGTTCTTTAATCGTGGAAATCACACCGGGGCCCCAAAACAGTGAGTGTTGATGACCGACACCTAAACGCACCTTGGGGTTCAACAACTATGGAAATCGCTTCGGGACCCCTAAATGGTGAGTAATAGCCCACGAATCGCATCATAATTGGCCAAAACTGTGAGTGTTGACGACAGACACGCAAACGCACTGCGGGGATTGTCAATCGTGGAAATCGCACTAGGACGCCCAAACAGTGAGTAATAGTGCACGAAACGGACGAGAATTGGCCAAAATTGTGAGTGTTTATGACCGACACGTAAACGCACCCCGGAGTTCGTCAATCGTGGAAATCACTCCCGGACCCCAAAACTAAGTAATAATGCAAGAAATGGGCCAAAATCGGCCCAAAGTGCGCTTGTTGATGATCGACACGTAAGCGCACCATGGGGTCAAAAAAACGTGGAAATCACTTCGGGGCCCCAAAATGGTGAGTAATAGTCCATGATACGGGCCAGAATCGGCCAAAACTGTGAGTGTTGATGACCGACACGTAAACGGACCTTAGGGTTCAACCACTATGGAATCGCTTCGGGACCTCTAAATGATGAGTAATAGTCCACGAATCGCGTCAGAATTGGCCAGAACTGTGAGTGTTGACGATACAGACACAAACGCACCCCGGGGATTGTAAATCATGGAAATCGCTCTGGGACGCCAAAACGGTGAGTAATAGTACATGAAACGGACCAGAAATTGGCCAAAGTTGTGAGGGTCATTGACCGACACGTAAACGCGCCATGGGGTTCGTAAATCATGGAAATCACGCTTGGACACAAAAACAGAGTAGTAGTCCAAGAAACGGGCCAGAATCGGCAAAACTGCGAGTGTTGATGACCGACACGTAAATGCACCCTGCGGTTCGTTAACCGTGGAAATCAGTCGGGGGCCCCAAAACAGTGAGTAATAGTCCATGAAACAGGCCAGAATCAAGCAAAACTGTGAGTGTTGATGACTAACACGTAAGTGCGCCTTGGGGATCGACAACTATGGAATCACTTCAGGACCAGAAAACTGTGACTAAATGTCCACAAAACGCGTTAGACTTGGCCAAAACTTTGACTGTTCATAACTGACACGTAAGCGCACCCGGGGGTTCGTCAATCGTGGAAATCATTCCGGGGCCCCAAATCAGTGAGTAATTGTCCACGAAACGGGCCAGAATTGGCCAAAACTACTAGTATTGATGACCGACATGTAAACGCACCCCGCGGTTCATTTATCGTGGAAATCACACAGGGGCCCCAAAACAGTGAGTGTTGATGACCGACACCTAAACGCACCTTGGGGTTCAACAACTATGGAAATTGCTTCAGGACCCCTAAATGGTGAGTAATAGCCCACGAATTGCGTCATAATTGGCCAAAACTGTGAGTGTTGACGACAGACACGCAAACGCACTACGGGGATTGTCAATCGCGGAAATCGCTCTAGGACGCCCACACGGTGAGTAATAATGCACGAAACGGACGAGAATTGGCCAAAATTGTGAGTGTTTATGACCGACACGTAAACGCACCCCGGAGTTCGTCAATCGTGGAAATCACTCCGGGACCCCAAAACTAAGTAATAATGCAAGAAATGGGCCAAAATTGGCCCAAAGTGCGCTTGTTGATGATCGACACGTAAGCGCACCTTGGGGTCAAACAACCATGGAAATCACTTCGGGGCCCCAAATCGGTGAGTAATAGTCCATGAAACGGGCTAGAATCGGCCAAAACTGTGAGTGTCGATGACCGACACGTAAACGGACCTTACGGTTCAACCACTATGGAATCGCTTCGGGACCCCTAAATGATGAGTAATAGTCCACGAATCGCGTCATAATTGGCCTAAACTATGAGTGTTGGCGACAGAGACGCAAACGTACCCCGGGGATTGTAAATCGTGGAATTCTCTCTAGGACGCCAAAACGGTGAGTAATAGTACACAAAACGGACCAGAAATTGGCCAAAATTGTGAGTGTCATTGACCGACACGTAAACGCACCACGGGGTTCGTAACTCGTGGAAATCACGCTTGGACCCAAAAACAGAGTAATAGTCCAAGAAACGGGCCAGAATCGGCCAAAACTGCGAGTGTTGATGACCGACACGTAAATGCACCCTGCGGTTCGTTAACCGTGGAAATCACTCCGGGGCCCCAAAATAGTGAGTAATAGTCCATGAAATAGGCCAGAATCAGCCAAAGCTGTGAGTGTTGATGACTAACACGTAAGTGCGCCTTGGGGATCAACAACTATGGAAATCACTTCAGGACCAGAAAACGGTGACTAAATGTCCACAAAATGCGTTAGAATTGGCCAAAACAGTGAGTGTTCATAACCAACACATAAGCGCACCCGGGGATTCGTTAATCGTGGAAATCATTCCGGGGCCCCAAAACAGTGAGTAATTGTCCATGAAATGGGCCAGAATTGGCCAAAACTACTAGCATTGATGACCGACATGTAAACGCACCCCGCGGTTCTTTAATCGTGGAAATCACACCGGGGCCCCAAAACAGTGTGTTGATGACCGACACCTAAACGCACCTTGGGGTTCAACAACTATGGAAATCGCTTCGGGACCCCTAAATGGTGAGTAATAGCCCACGAATCGCATCATAATTGGCCAAAACTGTGAGTGTTGACGACAGACACGCAAACGCACTGCGGGGATTGTCAATCGTGAAAATCGCTCTAGGACGCCCAAACGGTGAGTAATAGTGCACGAAACGGACGAGAATTGGCCAAAATTGTGAGTGTTTATGACCGACACGTAAACGCACCCCGGAGTTCGTCAATCGTGGAAATCACTCCGGGACCCCAAAACTAAGTAATAATGCAAGAAATGGGCCAAAATCGGCCCAAAGTGCGCTTGTTGATGATCGACACGTAAGCGCACCATGGGGTCAAACAACCGTGGAAATCACTTCGGGGCCCCAAAATGGTGAGTAATAGTCCATGATACGGGCCAGAATCGGCCAAAACTGTGAGTGTTGATGACCGACACGTAAACGGACCTTAGGGTTCAACCACTATGGAATCGCTTCGGGACCTCTAAATGATGAGTAATAGTCCACGAATCGCGTCAGAATTGGCCAGAACTGTGAGTGTTGACGATACAGACACAAACGCACCCCGGGGATTGTAAATCATGGAAATCGCTCTGGGACGCCAAAATGGTGAGTAATAGTACATGAAACGGACCAGAAATTGGCCAAAGTTGTGAGGGTCATTGACCGACACGTAAACGCGCCATGGGGTTCGTAAATCATGGAAATCACGCTTGGACACAAAAACAGAGTAATAGTCCAAGAAACGGGCCAGAATCGGCAAAACTGCGAGTGTTGATGACCGACACGTAAATGCACCCTGCGGTTCGTTAACCGTGGAAATCAGTCCGGGGCCCCAAAACAGTGAGTAATAGTCCATGAAACAGGCCAGAATCAAGCAAAACTGTGAGTGTTGATGACTAACACGTAAGTGCGCCTTGGGGATCGACAACTATGGAATCACTTCAGGACCAGAAAACTGTGACTAAATGTCCACAAAACGCGTTAGACTTGGCCAAAACTTTGACTGTTCATAACCGACACGTAAGCACACCCGGGGGTTCGTCAATCGTGGAAATCATTCCGGGGCCCCAAATCAGTGAGTAATTGTCCACGAAACGGGCCAGAATTGGCCAAAACTACTAGTATTGATGACCGACATGTAAACGCACCCCGCGGTTCGTTTATCGTGGAAATCACACAGGGGCCCCAAAACAGTGAGTGTTGATGACCGACACCTAAACGCACCTTGGGGTTCAACAACTATGGAAATTGCTTCAGGACCCCTAAATGGTGAGTAATAGCCCACGAATTGCGTCATAATTGGCCAAAACTGTGAGTGTTGACGACAGACACGCAAACGCACTACGGGGATTGTCAATCGCGGAAATCGCTCTAGGACGCCCACACGGTGAGTAATAATGCACGAAACGGACGAGAATTGGCCAAAATTGTGAGTGTTTATGACCGACACGTAAACGCACCCCGGAGTTCGTCAATCGTGGAAATCACTCCGGGACCCCAAAACTAAGTAATAATGCAAGAAATGGGCCAAAATCGGCCCAAAGTGCGCTTGTTGATGATCGACACTTAAGCGCACCTTGGGGTCAAACAACCATGGAAATCACTTCGGGGCCCCAAAACGGTGAGTAATAGTCCATGAAACGGGCCAGAATCGGCCAAAACTGTGAGTGTCGATGACCGACACGTAAACGGACCTTACGGTTCAACCACTATGGAATCGCTTCGGGACCCCTAAATGGTGAGTAATAGTCCACGAATCGCGTCATAATTGGCCTAAACTATGAGTGTTGGCGGCAGAGATGCAAACATACCCCGGGGATTGTAAATCGTGGAATTCACTCTAGGACGCCAAAACGGTGAGTAATAGTACACAAAACGGACCAGAAATTGGCCAAAATTGTGAGTGTCGTTGACCGACACGTAAACGCACCACGGGGTTAGTAAATCGTGGAAATCACGCTTGGACCCAAAAACAGAGTAATAGTCCAAGAAACGGGCCAGAATCGGCCAAAACTGCGAGTGTTGATGACCGACACGTAAATGCACCCTGCGGTTCGTTAACCGTGGAAATCACTCCGGGGCCCCAAAATAGTGAGTAATAGTCCATGAAACAGGCCAGAATCAGCCAAAGCTGTGAGTGTTGATGACTAACACGTAAGTGCGCCTTGGGGATCAACAACTATGGAAATCACTTCAGGACCAGAAAACGGTGACTAAATGTCCACAAAATGCGTTAGAATTGGCCAAAACTGTGAGTGTTCATAACCAACACGTAAGCGCACCCGGGGATTCGTTAATCGTGGAAATCATTCCGGGGCCCCAAAACAGTGAGTAATTGTCCATGAAATGGGCCAGAATTGGCCAAAACTACTAGCATTGATGACCGACATGTAAACGCACCCCGCGGTTCTTTAATCGTGGAAATCACACCGGGGCCCGAAAACAGTGAGTGTTGATGACCGACACCTAAACGCACCTTGGGGTTCAACAACTATGGAAATCGCTTCGGGACCCCTAACTGGTGAGTAATAGCCCACGAATCGCGTCATAATTGGCCAAAACTGTGAGTGTTGACGACAGACACGCAAACGCACTGTGGGGATTGTCAATCGTGGAAATCGCTCTAGGACGCCCAAACGGTGAGTAATAGTGCACGAAACGGACGAGAATTGGCCAAAATTGTGAGTGTTTATGACCGACACGTAAACGCACCCCGGAGTTCGTCAATCGTGGAAATCACTCCGGGACCCCAAAACTAAGTAATAATGCAAGAAATGGGCCAAAATCGGCCCAAAGTGCGCTTGTTGATGATCGACACGTAAGCGCACCATGGGGTCAAACAACCGTGGAAACCACTTCGGGGCCCCAAAATGGTGAGTAATAGTCCATGATACGGGCCAGAATCGGCCAAAACTGTGAGTGTTGATGACCGACACGTAAACGGACCTTACGGTTCAACCACTATGGAATCGCTTCGGGACCTCTAAATGATGAGTAATAGTCCACGAATCGCGTCAGAATTGGCCGGAACTGTGAGTGTTGACGATACAGACACAAACGCACCCCGGGGATTGTAAATCATGGAAATCGCTCTGGGACGCCAAAACGGTTAGTAATAGTACATGAAACGGACCAGAAATTGGCCAAAGTTGTGAGGGTCATTGACCGACACGTAAACGCGCCATGGGGTTCGTAAATCGTGGAAATCACGCTTGGACACAAAAACAGAGTAATAGTCCAAGAAACGGGCCAGAATCGGCAAAACTGCGAGTGTTGATGACCGACACATAAATGCACCCTGTGGTTCGTTAACCGTGGAAATCAGTCCGGGGCCCCAAAACAGTGAGTAATAGTCCATGAAACAGACCAGAATCAAGCAAAACTGTGAGTGTTGATGACTAACACGTAAGTGCGCCTTGGGGATCAACAACTATGGAATCACTTCAGGTCCAGAAAACTGTGACTAAATGTCCACAAAACGCGTTAGAATTGGCCAAAACTTTGACTGTTCATAACCGACACGTAAGCGCACCCGGGGGTTCGTTAATCGTGGAAATCATTCCGGGGCCCCAAATCAGTGAGTAATTGTCCACGAAATGGGCCAGAATTGGCCAAAACTACTAGTATTGATGACCGACATGTAAACGCACCCCGCGGTTCGTTTATCGTGGAAATCACACAGGGGCCCCAAAACAGTGAGTGTTGATGACCGACACCTAAACGCACCTTGGGGTTCAACAACTATGGAAATTGCTTCGGGACCCCTAAATGGTGAGTAATAGCCCAGAATTGCGTCATAATTGGCCAAAACTGTGAGTGTTGACGACAGACACACAAACGCACTACGGGGATTGTCAATCGCGGAAATCGCTCTAGGACGCCCAAACGATGAGTAATAATGCACGAAACGGATGAGAATTGGCCAAAATTGTGAGTGTTTATGACCGACACGTAAACGCACCCCGGAGTTCGTCAATCGTGGAAATCACTCCGGGACCCCAAAACTAAGTAATAATGCAAGAAATGGGCCAAAATCGGCCCAAAGTGCGCTTGTTGATGATCGACACGTAAGCGCACCTTGGGGTCAAACAACCATGGAAATCACTTCGGGGCCCCAAAACGGTGAGTAATAGTCCATGAAACGGGCCAGAATCGGCCAAAACTGTGAGTGTCGATGACCGACACGTAAGCGGACCTTACGGTTCAACCACTATGGAATCGCTTCGGGACCCCTAAATGATGAGTAATAGTCCACGAATCGCGTCATAATTGGCCTAAACTATGAGTGTTGGCGGCAGAGATGCAAACATACCCTGGGGATTGTAAATCGTGGAATTCGCTCTAGGACGCCAAAACGGTGAGTAATAGTACACAAAACGGACCAGAAATTGGCCAAAATTGTGAGTGTCATTGACCGACACATAAACGCACCACGGGGTTCGTAAATCGTGGAAATCACGCTTGGACCCAAAAATAGAGTAATAGTCCAAGAAACGGGCCAGAATCGGCCAAAACTGCGAGTGTTGATGACCGACACGTAAATGCACCCTGTGGTTCGTTAACCATGGAAATCACTCCGGGGCCCCAAAATAGTGAGTAATAGTCCATGAAACAGGCCAGAATCAGCCAAAGCTGTGAGTGTTGATGACTAACACGTAAGTGCGCCTTGGGGATCAACAACTATGGAAATCACTTCAGGACCAGAAAACGGTGACTAAATGTCCACAAAATGCGTTAGAATTGGCCAAAACTGTGAGTGTTCATAACCAACACGTAAGCGCACCCGGGGATTCGTTAATCGTGGAAATCATTCCGGGGCCCCAAAACAGTGAGTAATTGTCCATGAAATGGGCCAGAATTGGCCAAAACTACTAGCATTGATGACCGACATGTAAACGCGCCCCGCGGTTCTTTAATCGTGGAAATCACACCGGGGCCCGAAAACAGTGAGTGTTGATGACCGACACCTAAACGCACCTTGGGGTTCAACAACTATGGAAATCGCTTCGGGACCCCTAAATGGTGAGTAATAGCCCACGAATCGCGTCATAATTGGCCAAAACTGTGAGTGTTGACGACAGACACGCAAACGCACTGTGGGGATTGTCAATCGTGGAAATCGCTCTAGGACGCCCAAACGGTGAGTAATAGTGCACGAAACGGACGAGAATTGGCCAAAATTGTGAGTGTTTATGACCGACACGTAAACGCACCCCGGAGTTCGTCAATCGTGGAAATCACTCCGGGACCCCAAAACTAAGTAATAATGCAAGAAATGGGCCAAAATCGGCCCAAAGTGCGCTTGTTGATGATCGACACGTAAGCGCACCATGGGGTCAAACAACCGTGGAAACCACTTCGGGGCCCCAAAATGGTGAGTAATAGTCCATGATACGGGCCAGAATCGGCCAAAACTGTGAGTGTTGATGACCGACACGTAAACGGACCTTACGGTTCAACCACTATGGAATCGCTTCGGGACCTCTAAATGATGAGTAATAGTCCACGAATCGCGTCAGAATTGGCCGGAACTGTGAGTGTTGACGATACAGACACAAACGCACCCCGGGGATTGTAAATCATGGAAATCGCTCTGGGACGCCAAAACGGTGAGTAATAGTACATGAAACGGACCAGAAATTGGCCAAAGTTGTGAGGGTCATTGACCGACACGTAAACGCGCCATGGGGTTCGTAAATCGTGGAAATCACGCTTGGACACAAAAACAGAGTAATAGTCCAAGAAACGGGCCAGAATCGGCAAAACTGCGAGTGTTGATGACCGACACATAAATGCACCCTGTGGTTCGTTAACCGTGGAAATCAGTCCGGGGCCCCAAAACAGTGAGTAATAGTCCATGAAACAGACCAGAATCAAGCAAAACTGTGAGTGTTGATGACTAACACGTAAGTGCGCCTTGGGGATCAACAACTATGGAATCATTTCAGGTCCAGAAAACTGTGACTAAATGTCCACAAAACGCGTTAGAATTGGCCAAAACTTTGACTGTTCATAACCGACACGTAAGCGCACCCGGGGGTTCGTTAATCGTGGAAATCATTCCGGGGCCCCAAATCAGTGAGTAATTGTCCACGAAATGGGCCAGAATTGGCCAAAACTACTAGTATTGATGACCGACATGTAAACGCACCCCGCGGTTCGTTTATCGTGGAAATCACACAGGGGCCCCAAAACAGTGAGTGTTGATGACCGACACCTAAACGCACCTTGGGGTTCAACAACTATGGAAATTGCTTCGGGACCCCTAAATGGTGAGTAATAGCCCAGAATTGCGTCATAATTGGCCAAAACTGTGAGTGTTGACGACAGACACACAAACGCACTACGGGGATTGTCAATCGCGGAAATCGCTCTAGGACGCCCAAACGATGAGTAATAATGCACGAAACGGATGAGAATTGGCCAAAATTGTGAGTGTTTATGACCGACACGTAAACGCACCCCGGAGTTCGTCAATCGTGGAAATCACTCCGGGACCCCAAAACTAAGTAATAATGCAAGAAATGGGCCAAAATCGGCCCAAAGTGCGCTTGTTGATGATCGACACGTAAGCGCACCTTGGGGTCAAACAACCATGGAAATCACTTCGGGGCCCCAAAACGGTGAGTAATAGTCCATGAAACGGGCCAGAATCGGCCAAAACTGTGAGTGTCGATGACCGACACGTAAGCGGACCTTACGGTTCAACCACTATGGAATCGCTTCGGGACCCCTAAATGATGAGTAATAGTCCACGAATCGCGTCATAATTGGCCTAAACTATGAGTGTTGGCGGCAGAGATGCAAACATACCCTGGGGATTGTAAATCGTGGAATTCGCTCTAGGACGCCAAAACGGTGAGTAATAGTACACAAAACGGACCAGAAATTGGCCAAAATTGTGAGTGTCATTGACCGACACATAAACGCACCACGGGGTTCGTAAATCGTGGAAATCACGCTTCGACCCAAAAATAGAGTAATAGTCCAAGAAACGGGCCAGAATCGGCCAAAACTGCGAGTGTTGATGACCGACACGTAAATGCACCCTGTGGTTCGTTAACCGTGGAAATCACTCCGGGGCCCCAAAATAGTGAGTAATAGTCCATGAAACAGGCCAGAATCAGCCAAAGCTGTGAGTGTTGATGACTAACACGTAAGTGCGCCTTGGGGATCAACAACTATGGAAATCACTTCAGGACCAGAAAACGGTGACTAAATGTCCACAAAATGCGTTAGAATTGGCCAAAACTGTGAGTGTTCATAACCAACACGTAAGCGCACCCGGGGATTCGTTAATCGTGGAAATCATTCCGGGGCCCCAAAACAGTGAGTAATTGTCCATGAAATGGGCCAGAATTGGCCAAAACTACTAGCATTGATGACCGACATGTAAACGCACCCCGCGGTTCTTTAATCGTGGAAATCACACCGGGGCCCGAAAACAGTGAGTGTTGATGACCGACACCTAAACGCACCTTGGGGTTCAACAACTATGGAAATCGCTTCGGGACCCCTAAATGGTGAGTAATAGCCCACGAATCGCGTCATAATTGGCCAAAACTGTGAGTGTTGACGACAGACACGCAAACGCACTGTGGGGATTGTCAATCGTGGAAACACTACTAGAAATACCACTACTAATGGCGCACCTAATATGGCCATTAATGGCGCATCACTGGTGCGCCACTGACAGCACGCCGTTAGTAATTTTTACTAATGGCGCACCAGCTGGTGCGCCATTAGTATCTGGTATACTAATGGCGCACCACCTGGTGCGCCATTAGTATATGCGAGGGTTTGCCATTAGTATGCCTCCCAGTTGGCATGTACACCCAGGTGCTTTGGCATACTAATGGCGCACCACCTCTGGATGCACCATTAGTAACCGCAGCATACTAATGGCGCACTACCCGGTGATGCGCCATTAGTATGCACTGTCATACTAATGGCGCACTGTCGTGTGATGCGCCATTAGTATGAATATTAGGTTTTTTTATTTTTTTATTTTCTGTTTTTTGCACAAGTTACAAAATGTATAATTTGACAAAATATAGACAGCACACATCAACAATAGATTCATCAAATACAATAGAAGATTAGTCTTTGAATACAATTCATCATATTAGTCTCCGAATACAATTCATCATATTAGTCTCCGAATTAAAAAGACCGAACAAAGATAGAACATTATATTACAAGTCTCGAGACCGCGAGTAGCGAGTTTGTCTTCGCATTACAAGTCGATATCGATCATCTAAACTACCATCACATAGAAGACAGCTGCGGTCATCACGATGAGCATCATCACGATGAAACTCGTCTTCATCCGGTTCCTCCAACGCTCCCTCCCCTCTCCCGCTAGATAGCGGGCGTATCTAGATTCGGCCTTGGCCCTGGTGGTGTACCCTTTGTAACTGTTACCGCTGAATCGGTGAACCTGTCTCCGACACTCCTCCCAGTCATCGTAGACTCCGGGAACCTTATCCTTGTACACGACATACGTCGGCATCACTATGCACTAGCCAAACGAAACGTTAGTACCAATTCACAGACAATACATAAGCAATATATAATTATGCAACAGAATGATCGGAAGAGAAAAGCAAGACATTAATAGCATCGATTACATCTAAGTTGAACGACTCTCAAAACCAAAGAGACATACTACAAGTTCATTAAAGTTTAATTACAACATGAGCCAATCGATGTTTCAGAACTAGACAACTCGACTCAAGGGACCGGAGCGTGGATGAAGCCGTCGTCTATCGTGGGAGTCATGAAAGAACGGGCGTTGTCATCCTGCATTTGTAGCATTGTGTCGATGTCACTGTTGGACGGTTGATTTCTGAGGTAGAACTGCCCCGAGGTACGAAGGACATCTTGATGGATGATTTCCGCAAACTCCGACTGGATGCGAAAGAATTCTTGTCGGAGGTCCGCGTCCTGGATTGCCGACACGCTCGCGGCCCAATCTTGGAGTTTACTCGGTAGCAAAAGTTGATGATGGTCCCGTACGATCGCCCGCATGTGATGGATGGCGTAGTAGGCACCCTTCTGACCGCCAGGCGGCTGCTTGACGCAGCAGAACGTCGTATTGTGGGAGAACACGTGCTTGCCGTACTTACGAATAGGCCTGGTGAAGGTGCCTCCAGATTGGGCGTAGCCGGGGAGAACATCATCAAGAACCTTCTTGACATTTGTGTAGTCTACGTTCGACTGACGGTCCGGGTCGAAATACGTGGCCATGGAATATTTGGGGCTTAGGAGGATGAGCGTGCAACGTGTGTCACTGCAGAAAACACGGAATGTTAAAAGAAAAACGATCGAAAAGTAAGAATTCATATGTTACGGGCCGGTTGAGGGGAGGACTTACTCGGGAAAGTAAGGCACGAGGAAGTTATCCTTATCTTGGTTTGCCAGAATGACACCTTCGAGGTAAGAACTCGCGACTTGCCGGTCCCCAGCGCTGCCCAAGATCTTGGCACGCATGTAGAAGGGGTCGACTATCACGATGTCCGGGGTCTTGTCGCGAATGATCCACATCTCCATACTCAGCGAAAATAGCCGAACGAAGGTGTAGTGCAGCGGATGAAGGTTAAACATAGCAAAGATGTCAACAAACCGCAGGACGATCGTACCCCCGATGTCGCCATCCACAAAGCCCTTGCCCTCTGGCACCTTGGCCACGAAAACCGGGTATGCCACATCCTTCTCTCTGAGACGCCGCTTCTCCAAAGAAAGAACACTGTCGTGCAGACTCCGCATAGCACCAGTTGCAGCATTGAGCATATTTGGTGGTAGCATCGCCCTACCCGCCACATGCACCCTCCTCGAGATATCCTGCGGTGAAGGTGGCCCGTCCTGAGCACGGATCGTACTCGGTGCCGGCTGGCTCGCACCCTTCTTAGTCTTTCTTTTGCGTGCCTTCTTCTTCTCCTGTAATGGGACCGAGTTCTGCTCACAGACCGCCTTCTTGAGTGTGTTGGGGCTGATAATATTTCGCACCTCGCCTATCTGAGGCTCGGTGAAGTCGGCAGCTAGAGGCGTCTCCTGAGAGCTGAACGCCAGACGGCGCCTGTTGCAACTTGGCTTCTCCGCGGTACGAGCTAGATCGCACACGTCTTTTGTTGGGTTTGGTTCTTGAGAAGGAGGCCCCATGAAGTCGCCATCGTACCCATGCTCGGCAAAGTACTGATCGACGTTGCCAAATGTATCATCGTCGTCGTCGTCGTCGTTCTGATCCTGTGCCATATGCATGTTTGGATCCAGTGGCATAGGGATGTCCGGCACCGTTACGGCGGTCTTGCCATGGGGCCGACTTGGCGCCGGCACGACTGGCGGTGTTGTCTTTGGGGTGGTGTCCCCCGCCCCCAAACAAATCTGGCTCTTCGGCCAAAGCAGGGGCCAGCTCAGGCAGGCGCTGAGGGTCATCACGTCATCATCGTCGGCCCCGACGGGTCGAATCGGAGGTAACAAGTCGTCGCAGCCTGGCAGCACCCGAACCAGTTGAACCCTAAACAAGTTGGGTGGCATCTGGGTACCGTGGAACAAGGGGTTGCCCGGTTGAACGATTTTGCCCTTGGCGACATCGACCAACTCGTTGTTCACGAAGTGGAGGAGAGTGCACGGAACGTCGGCGGCGCCCTGCGAAAACATGTAGGGCGTCAGGGATGCCCAGTCAAAGGCAAGGAGATGAAGTCCTCGACCGAGAGAGGCTTAATTAGTTACCGTGATGATGGCGTCGAGCTCGGCTAATGTCGAGGCACCGCCAACGGCGGGCGTGCAGTTGACGGAGCGGCCGCTTGCTGAAGAGGTGCCGGCCGGCGTACACCCAGGTGCATTAAGCTCCCGTGCCGGCGTCGCAGACACCAATGCCGCCTCCGCCGGAGGCACCAATGGCCCCGCCATCGCATTATGCGAGTTGCTGGCCGTGAAGCTAGGAATCGGGGGCGGCCCCTGTTGGCCGCCCGCAATCCACGCACTCAACCCCGAGATCAAGGTAGGCACAAGGGCGGTGATCGTCGCTCCGAGTCGTTGTTCCACTTCCTCTTGGACAAACTCCGGAATCCGCGCCACCTGTGCCTTGAGTTCTTGAACCTCTCGCGCCTGGCTTTCCGAGCTGGTCTTTTTCTCCTTCCGCACACCAGCGGTATAGTATGACCCCCATTTTGTCGACAAGCCTTTGCCGGCCACACGACCAGCTGACGTCGGCTTACTGAGCTTATCCTTGTTCTTCATTATATTCAACCCCCTATTTAGAGTGGTGTCCCAAGGGTTGCTCTGAGTCGACCCCGCGCTACTGCTTTCAGTCGCCTGCGGAAGGAATGTGAACCATTTAGAAATTCGGCTTCATTAATTAGAATGCAACCATATGGAGCTAATTACGCGGGGGTGTATTCCTTACCAGAACAAGCTCAAGCTGCCCGGTCTTCGGATCCGTGGTAAGCTCCTTTGTTTTCGGGTCCTTCTTGTACCGGGCCCTGACAAAGTTCCTGGTCTGCTTGTCACCGTATTTATCGAAGAGGGGCGGTAGGCCTTGCTCGGCACGGTCCGCCTCCTCCTTGTCCCATATAGGCTCCGCCAGTCTGTAACCGCCGGGACCGAGTGTGTGTTCCCCTATGTTCAGCTCCCGCATTTGTTTCCCCCACTCACTTGATTGGGAGCTTGCGGTGCTCGAGCAATTGATCTTGAAGTCGTTGTAGTCATCTTCGGTGATCGAAGGATTTTTCTCCTTGATCTTCTCATAACTCTCACCTTTCTCAATCATTCTCTTCACATTGCTTTTCCAAGTAGACAGGGCCTTGCTCATCTTCATGAGGGCAGCATTGTTCTCTTTATTCCCTTTGAGGCTTGTGTTTTCGAATTCAGCGGGGAGCTTGTATCGTTCATGCAGCTTCGTGAAGAGGAGGTGGCGCAAATTCCCCCGGTCAGGATGCCTCAGGTTCTCGGTGTTGATCGAGACGGTGCTCCGGACAATGCACCCGAGCTGAAGCGAGTACCCCTTGACTATTCGTTCGGGCGCCGTTGGATTCCCGTTGGAGTCCACTTCAGTAACTTCCTCCTTGAGGGTGCGGAGCACGATCGGGCGCCTGTCCTTCCGTTGCCTCTTCGGCTGGCTGCTATCTGTGCGTGCGCCGCCATCATCAGTGGTGGCATCCTCGGCAGCACCATCAGTGGTGGCATCAGTGTGGTCATCCTCGGCGGCACCATCCGTGGTCTCAGGATCGGTGGGGAAGGCGGCGGCCTCATACAAGTGAGGTTGTTCCTCCATCTCGTGGGACAGCTCCCAGAATGCCTTGCCGCCCGAACCCCCGGCCTCATCGTTGTGGGCCATGTTTCTCTCTAAATAGAAACAAAGTTTGGTCAAAAAGTTGGTTATTGTCAAGGAACAAGATCATGGTCTCATCATTTAGGGTTTGTCGACACCGAGGCATCCTAAAATCTAAGCTTTTATCATTGAGGGTTTTTCGACGCCAAGGCACCCTAAAAGCCTAACTTTTCATCATTTCGGTTTTTATCGACCCCGAGGCACCCTAAAAGCCATGCATTAGTCACAAGTACGCCGGGGCACTTGATCCTACTTAATTAACTACTAAGATACCCCGGCCCATGCATTAGTCACAAGTACCCCATATGTCCTATTTTTAGCAAAGTCATGCTAAAATTCACGGAAAATTTCAGCATGACCTTTGCTGAAAATAGGACATATGGAGTACCCGAATTTGCTGGAACGGAAGTTAATCGACATTCCAGCAAACTCAAGGGCCTCTCGGGTGGACAAGGCAAAAAAGGCCTCCATCACAACATGGAAAATACATTGGCATGTGGACTGGAATGTGGCTTCATTTAACAACAACAGTTTCACACAGAAAACAGAGCTGAATTCATTGAGATATTTGCATTGCTAGCTACATTTCAGTGCCAAATTTCACCAATTTAAGCAAAACTACCGTTTAGCTAGCTACAGTTCAGTGCCATATTTCACTGGATTAAAATAAGCACATACACATAACTAACAGCACACATACACATCACTGATTTAACGAAATTTGCACACAACTCAGTAGCACTTCATCATCATATAAAGTATATTAGCAGCAGTACAAATAAAGAGACATGATCAAAGTACTTCATAATAAACCCAAGCAACTTCATAATAAATCAATGTCCTCAGCTGTAAACTGAACTATTGTCAGGTCATGTTGTCAGGTCATGTTGAAAGTAAAATAGGACCTTGCTGTGTTTGGGACCAAACTGTTATTTGGCTATTCTAGCTGGCTTTTTTAGCGAATTGTAACTTGTGTGAAGCTGAAACAAAGTTAACTTACATGCTCCTATATGCTCAGCTGAATTATTATAACATGTCTATCCAGTTTGCAGTTATTCTTATAGGCGATCCGTAGTTAGCGTAGCTATTGTGCATCAAGATTCGTTTTTAGTCCTAAGAAAACACAAGGTTGTCAGGGACGGTTTTTCTTTGACTGGGGTTGTTGTCGACCTGAATTAAAGATGCAGTGTTTGGCAGATCCAGTCTGCAAACTTTGTCCTACTTACTAGATCAACAATGTTCTTAATTCCATTACCTAGTGTACATACCAACAGCCATAAACAAAAGAGCAACTAATGACTGAGCCAACCAAGAGCCACAGACGAAACCAGCACATGCTTGCACATGCACTGAAGCTACAACTCTTATCAAGGTAAAAATAAAAGAGAAAATTGCTTATTCTCTCACAGATGTTGGTTTGCCGATCTGCATCAGTAAATGCGTTCTTTTTCATCCGAGGCAAATAAGGAAAAGATTGTACTAGACAGCTAATCGACAGTGTTCTTAATTCCACTAGCATATGTGTAGTTCTAAGTTCATGCACTAATAGTTTGCCTGCAGAGAGCTTCCTAACCAGGTTCGGTGTGTTTTACTATTTGATCCGTTAGGTAGCTATTTTGCATCAAGATTCGTCTGAAATCCTAAGAAAACACAATAAGGTTTTCTTTGGCTGGGGTTGTTGCCGATCTGAATTAATGATGGAGTGTTTGGCAGATCCAGTCTGCAAAATTTATCTTACTTACTAGGACAGCTGACCAATATTGTTCTTAACTCCACTTCCTACTGTACACAGTAGCAGCCATGAAGTGCATCTGTAGCAACGAGCACAGGCGCAACACAGGATAGAGCGCAGCCATGAAGTCAAGTTAACAATATCTGCCAAAACCTAATACAAATGAATCATATGAATAAAAATGATTGATGCAGAATCCAAAATGGCAACTGGCATACATCGCTGGAACCAATTGTGCATATATGGTAATTATGAGTTTTACTTTGTAGATAATTAGATACTGAATTAGAGTTGTGTTTATCTCCAAATATAGCAACCTAGTTGAAATTCCCCAAGCAATTTCACAGTTAATAAAGTACCAAACCAGCTAGAGTCCTAGTAGTCACCACTATTACTATGACCCACATTTTCATTTCACTCTAAATTTGTTTGGTTTACAGCTGTTGCCCCCCAAACAAGGTCTTGAGATCTACATTGGAACTAGTTTTGCAGTAATGGCAGCTTATGTGCTGTTGCTTATGATCAGTACAAGGTATATCAAAATAGCTGTGATCCCGGCTATCATACTTGTTTTCATTGGTGCCTTGTGGGGGAAATTCTGTGTCAAAGGAAGGTTGCGGCATAGCACCAATGAAATGGCTAACTTGGGCAGTGGCAGCGAGAAACATCAGGGTCTGCTACTAATGGTACTACTATCGTACTGTCTGCAGCTAATGCAGCTCGTCTTGGCACATCGTGCTGAGCTGACCAAGGGACAACAAACGACAATTTTGTTATCTCTCACTGTCTCCTCTTCTTCAGTTCTGCGCTTGGCGCTCTGGCATCGATGATGGCCACACTCCCGATCGGAACCAGCCCAGGTGTAGCGCAGGCACAGCAAGCGCTTCACAGGACCTTCACTGTCGTGCTTATGATAACGGTGCACACCGTGGCTGCAGAATGGACGGGGGAAGACATGGTACTAATTTGCATGCCGGAGCTTATTGCGGCGCTTGTGTGGTTCACTGCTAATTTTGATCATGATAATTTCAGCTGTCTATAGAGATGGTTTGGGAATTTCAACTAGGTTGCTATATTTGACCAATTGTCTGACTGCCAACAAACATGAAAAACCAACAACATAGATCCGAGGTGGGGCAAAATGGCAACTGGTGGTGGTGGTGCTGGTGACAAGAAGAAATAGAGATGGGGGCTCACGGGGGATGCGAGGGGGATAGGGGGAGAGGAGGAGGGGGAGCTCACGGGGGCGACGAGGTCCGGGTGGTGG
>NW_021223365.1:32742-38690 GCF_002162155.2 Triticum dicoccoides
GGCGGTTGGGTAGGGGAATCGAGGGTGCGGGGGGTCGGCGGCGGCGGCCGGTGGACTGGGGGGTGCTCGGCGGCGAGGGGGGCCGGATCTGGCAAGGTGGGATAGCGATCGAGATGGAGGGGGATCGAGATCGAGTGTCCATGAAATTTAAAAATATTCATGATAGTTCAAAAAGTACCCATGAAATACAATCGAGAAATGAAGGCTACGATTTAAATACAATCGATCTTAGCTAGCTATCTGTTCACAATCTTCTTGCCCTTCTTTTTCGCAAATGGAGTTCTTCTGTGGAACGGACTTCCTTTAGGTAGGGTGGTCCTGCTTCTTCTTGTGGTGTATGCTGCTACTTCTTCATCGTCGTCATGTTCGATCCTCGGGTCGCCGTACTTGTCGAAGTCTTGCTCATTGGCTACTCCATCCATTCCGATGATCTTCCTTTTGAATCTCCTCACGACAACACGACTGGGCTTTGGCGGGTCGGTAATGAAGAAGCATTGGTCCACTTGGGAAGCCAGTACCCATGGCTCATTTTTCGCGGTGACGTTTGTGCCCGCGGTCTTGGATTTGGCTTCGGGTATAACCATGGTGGTGAAATACCGGTCTTCTTTTATGACGTTCTTGGCCCATCTGACACGGAACATCGGGACCTTCTCTCCAGCGTAGCTCAGCTCCCAGATCTCCTCGATCCTTCCGTAGTATCTGTCCTTGTCGTTACCGGTGTAGGATTCCATCATTACCCCGGAGTTCTGATAACCATCGCTCTTCATGTCCTTGGCCTCGGTGTAGAATGTGTAGCCGTTGATATCGTACGCCTCATAGGTCATCAGGTTGTGCTCGGAGCCCTGTGACAAGGCGAATATGAGTTGTTCTTCCGCGGAAGAATCCTCATGTAAAGGGTACGACAAAAGCTTATGCTTGAACCAACGCGTGAACCATGAGTTGTGCTCTTTGAGTATATCTCCGTCCGTCCTCTGTTGGCCTCGGTCATTGTACGTCTTTTTAATAAAGGTTTTGTGCTCTACCAACCAAGGATCGACCACGTCTATGTGTTGTAGCGCGACTAGGTTTCCTCTTTCAAAGTCGGCGAGTCGACCCTCGAAGTCGACATGCATTTCGCGGCGACCCTCACGGTGACCCCATCCAGCGAGCCTGCCGAGGTGCCTGTTGACGGGCAGACCAACGGGGTTCTCGATGCCTAGATAATTCGTGCAGTAGGAGATGCACTCTTCAGTCAGAAAGCCCCTGGCTATGCTTCCTTCTGGACGTGACATGTTGCGAACGTATCCTTTGATGACTCCATTCATCCTTTCGAACGGCATCATGCTGTGCAGGAACGTCGGCCCGAGTTGGATGATATCCTCCAATATATGGACCAGCAGATGCACCATAACGTCGAAGAATGCGGGCGGGAAGTACATCTCAAGCTCGCATAGTATCACCACGATCTCTTCCTGTAGCCTTCTGAGTTGCCTCACGCCAACCGACTTCCGAGAGATGACGTCGAAGAAGTTGCATAGGCCAAATAGCGTTTCACGGACGTGCGCGTCCATGATCCCACGGATTGCAACTGGAAGTATCTGCGTCATCAGCACGTGACAGTCGTGAGACTTCATCCCGCTGAACTTCTGCTTCGCTGGGTCTAGGTATCTGCTTATCTTCCCCGCGTAACCGTAAGGAAGTTTTACTCCTAGGAGGCGGGTGAAAAACTGCTCGATCTCCTCCTGACTTAGAGTGAAGCACGCGGGAGGGTAGTCATTTCCGGTCTTCTTGGCCTTTTTGCCTTTGCGACGACTTTCTGTGTCTTGCTTCGCCTCATCATCATCATCATCATCATCATCATCATATATAGCGTGAAGCTCCTGCCTGATGCCCATTGATTTCAAGTCTGCCCTTGCTTTCGGCGCATCTTTGGTCCTCTCTGGCATGTTGAGCAGGGTACCAAGCAGACTCTCGCACACGTTCTTCGTGATATGCATGACATCAAGGCTGTGAGGCACACGGTGGATCTTCCAGTATGGCAAGTCCCAGAAAACAGACCTCGTTTTCCATACCTTCAGCAGCGGCTCTGGCGCCTTTCGCTTCTTTCCCGGCTCTGGCGCCTTTTGCTTCTTTCCCGGCAGTGGGCAGTCTTTCCAATTTTTTAACAGCTTGTCTATTTCCTCGCCGCTCCTCGTACACGGGCGTTTTCGGGGTTCTGTTTCACCATCGAACAGATCCTTGCGTTTCCTCCACGGGTCATCGTCGCGAAGCCACCTTCGATGTCCCATGAACACGGTTTTCGAAGACCCGGGATCTCTATCTAGCTGGCGATACATTGTGTCATCCATGCACCTTACGCATCCAGAAAATCCGTGGACTACCTGCCCCGCAAGATATCCGTAACCGAGATAGTCGTACACCGTTGTGAGCTGTGCGGCTCTCATAGGGAAATACTCTTTCTCTGCGGCATCCCACGTATTGGCTGGCGTTTTCCACAGCGTGTCAAGCTCCTCTTTCAGCAGCCCCAGATACAGATTGATGTCGTTCCCTGGTTGTTTCGGCCCTTCAATTAGCATACTCATGTGAATGTACTTCCTCTTCATGCACAACCAGGGGGGAAGGTTGTACATCCACACAAACATAGGCCAGGTGCTATGTGTGCTTCTCTGGCTGCCAAACGGATTGACTCCATCGGTGCTCGCGCCTAGCACGATGTTACTTGGATCATTCCCAAATTCTGGGTATTCGAAGTTCAATGCTTGCCACTGGCTCGCATCCTTAGGGTGACTCAGCATCTTGTCTTTTTTATCTATCTCCGGATCATTTGCGTCATCTTCTCGCTTCTTCTCCTCCCTATCCGCGTGCCAATGTAGGAGCTTTGCTACCTTAGGATCCGCGAAATACCGCTGCAGACGAGGAGTGATCGGAAAGTACCACACCACTTTTCGAGGAGCTTTCTTCCTCTTCTTGTATCGAGTGACACCGCACACCGGACATATTGTAGACTCCGCGTGCTCGTCCCGATAAATGATGCAATTGTTCATGCACACATGGTATTTCACGTGCGGTAAATCCAGAGGACACACGATTTTCTTCGCCTCCTCCAAACTGGTCGGGCACTTGTTCCCCTTGGGAAGACGTTCGTGCCAGAATGACATGTTCTCGTCGAAGCATGCGTCGGTCATTTTGTGTTTTACCTTCATCTCCAGGGCCATGAGCGTTACTTTCAGGCGGGTATCCTCGGGCCTGCATCCTTCATACAATGGAGTAACCGCGTCTAACTCAAGTTGATCCATCTTGGCTTTCTCTCGGGCGGCAGCTCTTGCGTTATCCGTCTGCTTGAGAAGCAGCTCTTGAATATGAGGGTCCTGCACCCAACCCATCGATGGTCCAGCGTCGTCTGCTCCGCCGGCATCATCATCTTCATGATCATGCCCGTCGCCTGCTCCGACATCTTCCTCATCGTCATGTCCTGCATCTTCTACATGATGACTGTGTACAGCATCACAGTCGTGATCATCTCCTGGGGATTCTTCGTCTTCTCGCCCGCCCGAGCCGCGGTGGTTGTGTTGCTGCCCTTCCTCATTTCTTGCCCGGCCCGCATGGACGACTTCGTAGTCATCTTCATCATCTTGCCACCGATAGCCATCCATGAAACCACGCAACAACAGGTGGTCCCGCACCTGCCCGGAATCCGGGTCCGCAATAAGGCTCTTCAGCTTGCATCTTCGACACGGACATCTTATCTCCGTCTCGTTCTTTTGAAGCATCTCGGCCTTCGCGGACCTCAAAAACCTATTCACGATGCCTTCGGTCATCGTGCGGACCATGGTCGCCTGCGGGGTAGAGCAAAACGATATTTTAGAACCAAACAAAAATTTGGCATGACCTTCCCTAAAAATAGGACCAAAAAGAATGCTTAATGCCAAAATTCTCACCGAAACGGAAATGAATCAACATTCCGGCAAAATATTGGCAACTATCGCATATCAAATACCGGTACACCTCCAAACACAAACACATATGCAACACCACAAACATATGCAACACCACGAACATACATAGATCTAGCTAGGCCGTAAAAAGTGCATGTGCACATTGTTGTAAGGAGAACAACCTAAATATAGCTTCCCCCCTTACTTACCTATTAAAACAAGGTAATTTAACCACTTAATTTGAATGAATCTAAGGTGGAAATGAGGTGAAAAAGAGGAGGCACCCGAGACAAGGAGGAGGTGGAGAGAATGAAGTGGGGAGAAAGTGAGTGTGTGGGTAGGAGAGGCTGTCCCAAATATCTTGTTGCTGCCCACTTACTAATGGCGCACCTCTTGCATGGTGCGCCATTAGTACTTACAACTACTAATGGCGCACTTGGGCAGGATACGCCATTAGTATGTTTGGATAGGCGCACTAGTTCAAAATAAAATCCTATACTAATGGCGCACCCACTGCCAGGTGCGCCATTAGTAGTTACAACTACTAATGGCGCACTTGGGCAGGATGCGCCATTAGTATGTTTGGATAGGCGCACTAGTTCAAAAAAAAAAGTTTCTATACTAATGGCGCACCTGCTGCCTAGTGCGCCATTAGTAGTTACAACTACTAATGGCGCACTTTGCCGGGATGCGCCATTAGTATGTTTGGACAGGCGCACTAGTTAAAAAAAATTTGATACTAATGGCGCACCCGTAGCATGGTGCGCCATTAGTTGTTTAAACTCTAATGGCGCATCAGATTGTGGTGCGCCATTAGTATATACTAATGGCGCACCATCTTTCTGGTGCGCCATTAGAGTCAATCCCATCTATAGCCATTTTCCTAGTAGTGAAATCGCTCTAGGACGCCCAAACGGTGAGTAATAGTGCACGAAACGGACGAGAATTGGCCAAAATTGTGAGTGTTTATGACCGACACGTAAACGCATCCCGGAGTTCGTCAATCGTGGAAATCACTCCGGGACCCCAAAACTAAGTAATAATGCAAGAAATGGACCAAAATCGGCCCAAAGTGCGCTTGTTGATGATCGACACGTAAGCGCACCATGGGGTCAAACAACCGTGGAAATCACTTCGGGGCCCCAAAATGGTGAGTAATAGTCCATGATACGGGCCAGAATCGGCCAAAACTGTGAGTGTTGATGACCGACACGTAAACGGACCGTAGGGTTCAACCACTATGGAATCGCTTCGGGACCTGTAAATGATGAGTAATAGTCCACGAATCGCGTCAGAATTGGCCAGAACTGTGAGTGTTGACGATACAGACACAAACGCACCCCGGGGATTGTAAATCATGGAAATCGCTCTGGAACGCCAAAACGGTGATTAATAGTACATGAAACGGACCAGAAATTGGCCAAAGTTGTGAGGGTCATTGACCGACACGTAAACGCGCCATGGGGTTCGTAAATCGTGGAAATCACACTTGGACACAAAAACAGAGTAATAGTCCAAGAAACGGGCCAGAATCGGCAAAACTGCGAGTGTTGATGACCGACACGTAAATGCACCCTGCGGTTCGTTAACCGTGGAAATCAGTCCGGGGCCCCAAAACAGTGAGTAATAGTCCATGAAACAGGCCAGAATCAAGCAAAACTGTGAGTGTTGATGACTAACATGTAAGTGCGCCTTGGGGATCAACAACTATGGAATCACTTCAGGACCAGAAAACGGTGACTAAATGTCCACAAAATGCGTTAGAATTGGCGAAAACTGTGAGTGTTCATAACCGACACGTAAGCGCACCCGGGGATTCGTTAATCGTGGAAATCATTCCGGGGCCCCAAAATAGTGAGTAATTGTCCATGAAATGGGCCAGAATTGGCCAAAACTACTAGCATTGATGACCGACATGTAAACGCACCCCGCGGTTCTTTAATCGTGGAAATCACACCGGGGCCCGAAAACAGTGAGTGTTGATGACCGACACCTAAACGCACCTTGGGGTTCAACAACTATGGAAATCGCTTC
>NW_021223366.1:0-1878 GCF_002162155.2 Triticum dicoccoides
ATCGATCTACTGTACATATTTGATCATTATGTATAGTTATTTTTACCTATTGTATTCCATTCCACCTACCTTGGTGCTGAAATTGATCTGTCTATTTTGTAAACTTGATCACGAAGGTCACCAGGGGGAGGCGAAGCCTCCCACCTGAATTTCCTTTTTCTATTTCATGATCAAAAAACAAGAGGGACATCATGCAAGGTATAGCAGGCTGGTTGTGGTTGTTAATGTATTCGCATGTATACAATTACCTACAAATGATCTGCCCCTTTGACGCTGAAAGTTAAAAAGTATCACCAATTCATTTTGTTTCGTTTTCTTTCTTTCTGTATTAAGAACTCTAATTAATAAGTAAAATTACAGCAGGAAACTCTTATATACTGTTTTTCTTCATTCAAAAAAAGATTAGTTACCACCAGTAGAAGCAGAACTTAGCAATTCTGTTTTGGTATTTTAGTTCTGAGTATCGTTGAAATGCTTACCAATAGGGTGAACTACGAATGGGGGTTGTTGTCGCTGTGAAGAGGATGTATGTGAACAAACACACAACTAATGACGTGGCCTTTCGTCGTGAGGTTAAAAGTCTGATGAAGATCAATCATCAAAATGACAGAAGTAGTACTTACAGACAGTAGCAAGTGACCGTTAATTTATCGAGGGTCTTTACATTGAAAAACTGGAAGAACTCCTCAAATAGAACAGACAACTCCTCAATTCCAACGCGGTCCTATTGATCCTTTTTAACTTTCAGCGTCAAAGTATCGATTTTCTTCCCTGATGACTTCTTTCTGCAGGTTTCCATGTACCAATCATGGAATCTTTGCATCATCGTTGTTAGAATAGTTCCATCTTTGACGAGAGGCTTCCCCGTACTCGTACTTGAATTCGTCCACCTCCATTATATCAGAATGTGCATCGTCGTCGTGCATGTAATCTGCAAGTTTGGTACCGGGCAAGATCCCGGGATGATTAGTGACGATATCGCTAGACACCTTGAGCGGGGGGCACGATTGGTTCGCTTGTTCGCCGAGCTGGGGAATTTTTTCCCACTTCTTCGTTGTTGTAACCTTTTGTCACTGCAAGTACTTCCCGACCGCTTCACTTCCTTATATGTCTTTTCAGTAATGCGCTCATAGTTGGTTTGTGGCGAAGACGGTGGTGGTCGCTGTAGGGCATCCAAAGTGCGCTTCGCTTTCACCGGATCTATCTTCTCCTCTGGAGGAGGATGTCTCTTAGCTCTTTGCATTTTGAAGTAGTCCTTCACTTGGGCATGACAGATCTCCTCGTTTTCCTATTCGGTCATCTCGTATGGTAACTTCTCTGGAGTCTTGAGAGATGGACCGAATCTGTATTGCCTCCCGCCTCTGGCTGTATTGCAAGACACCGGAGTAGGCCGAGCGGCTGCAGCTATCTTCTTCCGTTGCTTACAAGGTGGAGGAGAAGGACAACGACGCGCCGGAGCAGCCGGAGCGGCGGCTGGTCTCTTCCGCCCTTGCTGAGGAGGCGGAGAAGGAGGAGGCTAGCTGGTCGGGTGCACCGGTGCAAGCGGAGAAGGAGGCGGAGTGCGGCCACGCGCTGGAGAAGGAGGCGGAGTGCCCTGATCACTCGCCGGAGGAGCAGGCGGAGGCGGAGGCTAAGTGCTCTGACTCGTCGGAGGAGGAGGAGGAGGCGTCCAGTTAGGAAGGTTGATGAGCTCCTTCTGCCATAGGCATGGAGTCTTTAGAGCAGAACCCAACCGAGTCTCCCCTTCACTGGTAGGGTGGTCAAGCACGAGCTTCTCAAATCCCTCCATTATTTCTTCCACCGTCACCCTAGCATATCCTACTGGATTTGGATGGCAGTGAAAAGTTGTGCCGGGTTCAGGAGGTCGAACAGAGCCGA
>NW_021223367.1:0-2759 GCF_002162155.2 Triticum dicoccoides
GATGTCCCCCCATGGCTTCTTGATGGCACATTTCTCAGCATACTCCTGAGTGACGAAGCGGTATTTGAACCACTGTTCTGCCCAATAGCGTCGAATCCATTGGATTCGGGTCTTGCGCTGCCCATAGCTCTCTTCTGGATCTGTTTTGTACATTTCTGCCAAATCTTCAGGCAGATCTTTGGAAGTTCCTTCACGTCTCTGTCTGCTCCCCTTCCTTGCTGCTGCTTCTGAAGCCATAAACTTTAACTTGAAAGGCTTCAAAGTTTTCAAATGCTTCAAAGGCTTTCCTTTTCTGGACCAACAGGAACTGGCTTCAGGAGAGTTTATGTGATGTTGTAGGAATTCTGCAAATGAATGCAGACTATGAGAACCAAAGGATTCTCCCACGGACATGTACCTATGACAGCATTAAGGTGCGAGGGAAGGGGAAGAGGTCATATGCATTCTCAGAAGGTTTTGAAGATTAATCAGTTTAGAAGACATTGACCTCATCGTGCGAAGACATTCACTCATAGATAAGCAGTTGGTTCCAGATTTGTACGAACCCACAAATCAGTACAAGTGAGGAATCTAACTACTTTATGAAGCACAAGTGAATATACTAGGCATGTTATGAGATGCAGATTAAGAGATCTAACTTGTGTGAATATAAACTTCTTATGGTAGAAAGTGACGGAACCATGAGATCAAAAGGGGCTGTAAAAAGAGGTTTTATTTACCACACTTGGAACTGCTAGACGGAAGTGGGAGTTGATGCCGAGCAGTTCAGTCCTCCGTGCCCTAACTTGGCGACGGAAAACACCTACGGCGACGGCGGAGAGGACGATGTCCGCGGTCGGCGTGAGGACGACGTTGGAGAGGTTGCGGCAGCGAAGCGCTTCGTCTCCGGCGTCGTCGAGTGCTAGCGGTGGCGCTAGGGTTCGTGAGAGGGTGGAAGAAGGAGATAATGACCGCGGTAAGTGTGAATTTATAGGCTCAGGGGCGGCATTGTGCTATTACACAGGTGCCCCTGGCGGTTCGCATCTGAGGAACACGTGGCCAGTTTGCGGAAGTTTTGGGTTTGTTCCACGTCCCACACACGCCTGAATTGTCGGGCGGTCGTTCCTACTTCTCCGAATTTTATGTGGATAAATGAGCATTGAAAACGGACTTTATGGTTGTCTCTTTATCTTCTGCTGACAAGGACGCAGTGAAGACATTCGACAGTTTCAATAGAATGCATATGACTTGGAGAGATAGAATTTGAGATGGAAAGCATAGAGAGATTAGGGTCCGATCACATTCACTTAGTTCAAAAGATTCAACCAAGAAGACATAGCTATAAGTGAATGCTGTAGAGGACAGAACACTAGTATGTATATATCTATATAATCAACATAGTGAAGATAATCATGAAGACATATTGAGTTCGAAGCCAAACCAAATGTGAAGATATTGCAAGGTAACGCCATGAGGGAAACACTTCAAAATAGAACGTTTGGTGGTGGCATTACCCACCGTATAGGAAGTATTAGACCCAGACACGGCGCACAATTATCGTGGCGCTCCGAAGTCAAATTCCACATTAATGTATTCACACTTAGAATGTATGTATTCATTGATTGAAGATATACTTTACTTTGTGTGTTGCACATCTAAGTCGTCAATATGCATAAGTGTTAGGATGTGTGCCTGATCACAGGACATTTGAGGATTCCAAGATATTTAGCTCACACCGTAACTTGCAAAACCTCTTCTCATCCAAGGGCTTGGTGAAGATATCTGCCAATTGCTCTTCAGTGTTGACGTGTATGATATCAATGTCTTCCTTCATAACATGATCTCTGAGAAAGTGATGACGAATTTCAATGTGCTTTGTCTTCGAGTGCTGAACTGGGTTGTTGGCAATCTTGATTGCGCTTTCGTTGTCGCAGTAGAGTGGCACTTGCTTCAGATGAATGCCATAGTCCTTGAGTGTTTGCTTCATCCACAGAAGCTGAGCGCAGCAAGATCCAGCAGCAATGTATTCAGATTCAGCAGTGGAGAGAGATACACAGTTCTGCTTCTTTGAAGACCAACATACAAGTGGTCGTCCCAGAAAGTGACATGTGCCTGATGTAGACTTGCGATCAACCTTGTCACCAGCATAATCAGCATCCGAAAATCCAACCAAATCAAACTCTGAGCCCTTTAGATACCATAATCCTAGAGTTGGGGTGTGAGCCAAATATCGAAGAATTCGCTTCGCAGCTAAGTGATGCGACTCCTTTGGTGCCGCTTGAAATCGAGCACACATGCAAACACTAAGCATAATATCTGGCCTAGATGCACATAAATAAAGCAAAGACCCAATCATGGAGCGGTATACCTTTTGATCGAACTCTTTACCATTGTCGTCAGGACCTAGATGATGTTTGGCTGGCATTGGTGTTGTGAAGCCTTTGCAGTCTTGCATACCGAACTTCTTCAGGCAATCTTTGAGATACTTCTCTTGAGATATGAAGATGCCATTGCGTTGTTGTCGTATTTGAAGACGAAGGAAGAACTTCAGCTCCCCCATCATGGACATCTGATATTGCTCTTGCATCATATATGCAAACTCTTCACTGTACTTCTGATTGGTGCAGCCGAAGATAATGTCATCCACATATATTTGGCACACAAACAGTTCACCATCATATGTCTTCGTGAAGAGAGTGGGATCCAGGGAACCAGGTATGAAGCCTTTGCTCTTCAGGAAGTATTTGAGTGTGTCATACCAGGCCCTAGGGGCTTATTTG
>NW_021223368.1:0-3375 GCF_002162155.2 Triticum dicoccoides
TAGCTAAACATATTCGCGTGGGGGTGTGCGCCTTAGTGTGGGCACTGTGGAATTGCAGAAATGATCTTGTTTTTAACAGAACAACAAAAACTCATGTTTTGCAGGTTATCTTCAGAGCCACGGCACTTATCCGTTCCTGGTCGCTACTCACTCCGACGGAGGCCAGGGAGCGTTTGGTTACTGGTGCTATCCGATGGGAGACGGTAGCTCGGGATATCTTCAGCCGGTTTGGATGGCGGTCATGTAATAGGATAGGCAATTAGTTTACCTGTCTTTTGTTGAGCCAATCGGCTGTGGTTTATCCTTTGTTGGGCTAGCTTATGTATCTAGCCTTTGGGTTCTGTGTGAGCCTTTTCGTTTTCTTTTTAGTTTGCTACTACTCAGACTTCGAGACTTTGTGGATGTTTTATTATTAATAAGATGGCCGTATGCATCATGCTGATGCAGAGGCCGGGGATCCCCCTTTTCGAAAAAAAAACCCGATTCTCCAGTGGTCTAGCTGTGTTTGGTGATGCTTCGCGTTTCGGAGGTTGATGAGATTCTTCTTATCTTCTCAGTTTAAGCAATGTCAAGGGTAGTGTGAACTATTAATGCGTACATACCGTAGAATGATTGTTCTACGGGTTTCGGTTAAAAAAAAGGTAGTGCAAACACGACTTTGAACCACATGCGGGGAGTGGGGCACCGCCATGCGTCAGCGAGAGGAGGAAATCAATGTCAATATATATGACGGTGAATACAAAAATGTACCCATCCTGAAGATGAAATAGAAAATTGCGTGCGCAGAATATACAGACGTGGTAGCGACACTGCCGCAGCCACAACTTTAATTCACACAAGTGATTAGCAAGGTGCTTTGTTTCAGTTTACTTTTTCACTGGTTTTTTCTACGGCAGAGCTTGTTTGCTTTATCGGCTGCCTGGAAAACCCAATTTCCATTTTTAGTTTTTTTACGGCAGAGTTTTTTCCTGGAAGATTTCTTAAAATAATGAAGTAAACGCTCTTATATTTCTCTACAGAGGGAGTACTACTTTGCCGCAGTGTCAGGGCCACAGTGTTTCATGCCATACGTATGGTACTTATCATTTGAGTTTTTCAAACAGCTATAATATTGTATTTTAAATATTTTTGGCAGATGCTTACGAAACACCACCCCACAAAGTAAACTTGCAATTTATTAGCAACAAAATTGTGCTAGAAAAATGAAGTGAGTTGTTATTTCATTGAACTAGCTAGAATATACACATAAAAATGGCTTATCCTCATGTAATTGCATAGCAAGTACTTTTTTTATGCAGTGAGCATGTTATTGAAAGATAGTAGGAGAGCTGCTACTATTCATTAAAAGAAAGCGGTGAAGAAACCGATGCTCGGTTAATTAAGGAAAATCGAGCTAAAACCTTTACAACTGGCGCACCACGCCCAACAGAGCTAGGGCTAGAGCGCAACAGGACATACAGGAGCGCCTAAAGGCCTAACACCACACCACGAAGAGAAGGGACACATACAAAAGTGGCGTCATCGCACATCACCCACCGCACTCACGGCCCGGCGACTTCGACTTTGCTTCAACTTCGTCAAGCAGCGCCCACTCGGTTGCATGGGACAAGGCCACCACAAGCATGTTTGACGACATCTACACCACAGCAGTGAGCATGTTAGAGCTGAGAGCATGGTGAGTGTAGCCATATGTGTGTGTGTGCGTAGCCAGGGCTGCCAGGGAGGGACTTCTTTTTTCTTTTAAGTCATGCAGAGAAACAATTGAATGGGCTGGCGATGTACGAGTATGGGTACAGTTGGAGTACCTAGAAGGTACAAGGGGCAAGAAGCCGGTGGGGTGGGCCCGGCAGCACCTGTCGAGGCAACGAACCTGATAATGAGAACTAGGGGTATGAACAAGGGGCAGAGCGCTACGGCGCAAGTGTATCACTTGGATTTTACGAGTTCGGACCCCTCTCCGACAGGTAACAACCCTACATCTCGTGCCCGGAGGCTTGTGTTTTCTCTTGGGGTGCATGATTACAATAGATGTTGAAACCTTGCCATGGAGCTGAGGGGAGGCTTATATAGAGTGCGCCTCGTCCTATCAATGCCACGTCGCAAGGGAGTTAAATGAGCATAACTACAACATTTACAGGTAACGGCAGCTACGACTACCACTAGTAGAAAAACGACCTATTATACTGGTTCGTAAGGACCTTTAGTCCCGGTTCTGTAACCCGGCACTAAAGGGTGGGGACTAAAGGTACCCCCCCCCCTTTAGTCCCGGTTCAACACGAACCGGGGCCAAAGGCCCACCACGTGGCACGAGCCCGCGCGGTGGTCTGGGGGACCTTTAGTACCGGTTGGTAACACCAACCGGTACTAAAGGATCTTTTTTTAATTTTTTTCTTATTTTTAAATTTCTAAATTATTTGACGATTTAGTCTCTAATCACTCCTCATCATTGCTATAATCACCCCTCATCATTCCAAATCGTCTAACTTCTCGGACAGTCACCCATCCTCTCACTACTCCAGCCCGAGCACGCTTAACTTCCGAGTTCTATTCCCCCTAGTTTCCAAGTTTGCACTTGTTGTTTACCTGACAATCGTAAGCTGTCAATCCTATTAACCCTCAGGGGTTTAGCTTGAGCATGAAGTCACATGTTTCACCATTTGATTTTGAAACTATTATTCTAAAAAGTAGTTATTATTTAGTAACAGTAATATTTCTTGAATAAGTAGTTTGACTAGATTTGATCATAGTTTGACCACAGTTTGACCAAAAGTCAAAAAAGCTAAAATAATTATTTATTAACAGTAATATTTCATGAATAAGTAGTTTGACCATAGTTTGACCACAATTTGACCAGATTTAATGAAAATTAAAAAAACTGAAATCTGAGCATATCTTTTTTTCCTATTAGAATTTGAGAATTCTAAAAATTTGCAAACAGGCCTACGGCCGTCAAAATCGGATGCATATTTTCATGCTGATTTTTTATATATATTATATGTTTTTATCGACATCGTATGCAAAAGATATAGCCGTTCTACTTTTTCATAACACTTTTTTGCAAAACATGTCCAAATTTAAGTTTTTAAATTTTCCTAACTAGTAGATGTAGTAACATAACTACATCTCGAAGGATTTTAATTTTTGAATTTTTTTTCATTTTCTTTTGTTTTTTACAAAACTGAAATGGCGATACATGGGGGGGTAGAGTTTGAAAATTGCCCTTTAGTCCCGGTTTGTGTCTCCAACCGGCATTATAGGTTAGACCTTTAGTCCCGGTTCGTGTCACAAACCGGGACTAAAGGGGCTCGTGGGGCCCCAGCCTGCCACCACCCCTTTAGTACCGGTTCATGCCACGAACCGGTACTAAAAGTTCAA
>NW_021223369.1:0-3050 GCF_002162155.2 Triticum dicoccoides
TTTGGGGTTCTGCACACTGAGCGGTGCATTAAGGACATAAGCTTTCTACTATCCGCATAATCGCTACTGTCAACTTTCAACTATATTTTCTCTAGGAACATATCTAAACAGTGGAACTATAGCGCGAGCTTACGACATAATTTGCAAAGATCTTTTGACTATGTTCAGGATAATTAAGTTCATCTTATGAACTCCCACTCAGATAGACATCCCTCTAGTCATCTAAGTGATTACATGATCCGAGTCAACTAGGCTGTGTCCGATCATCACGTGAGACGGACTAGTCATCATCGGTGAACATCTTCATGTTGATCGTATCTACTATATGACTCATGCTCGACCTTTCGGTCTCTTGTGTTCCGAGGCCATGTCTGTACATGCTAGGCTCGTCAAGTTAACCTAAGTGTTTCGCGTGTGTAAATCTGGCTTACACCCGTTGTATGTGAACGTAAGAATCTATCACACCCGATCATCACGTGGTGCTTCGAAACGACGAACTTTCGCAACGGTGCACAGTTAGGGGGAACACTTTCTTGAAATTTTAATAAGGGATCATCTTATTTACTACCGTCGTTCTAAGCAAATAAGATGCATAAACATGATAAACATCACATGCAATCAAAAATGACATGATATGGCCAATATCATTTTGCTCCTTTTGGTCTCCATCTTCGGGGCTCCATGATCATCATCGTCACCGGCATGACACCATGATCTCCATCATCGTGTCTTGATGAAGTTGTCTCGCCAACTATTACTTCTACTACTATGGCTACCGGTTAGCAATAAAGTAAAGTAATTACATGGCGTTGTTCAATGACACGCAGGTCATACAATAAATAAAGACAACTCCTATGGCTCCTGCTGGTTGTCATACTCATCGACATGCAAGTCGTGATTCCTATTACAAGAACATGATCAATCTCATACATCACATATCATTCATCACATTCTTCTTGGCCATATCACATCACATAGCATACCCTGCAAAAACAAGTTAGACGTCCTCTAATTGTTGTTTGCATGTTTTACGTGGCTGCTATGGGTTTCTAGCAAGAACGTTTCTTACCTACGCAAGAACCACAACGTGATTTGTCAATTGCTATTTACCCTTCATAAGGACCCTTTTCATCGAATCTGATCCGACTAAAGTGGGAGAGACTGGCACCCGCTAGCCACCTTATGCAACAAGTGCATGTCAGTCGGTGGAACCTGTCTCACGTAAGTGTACGTGTAAGGTCGGTCCGGGCCGCTTCATCCCACAATATCGCCGAAACAAGATTGGACTAGTAACGGTAAGCATATTGAACAAAATCAACGCCCACAACTACTTTGTGTTCTACTCGTGCAAAGAATCTACGCAATAGACCTAGCTCATGATGCCACTGTTGGGGAACGTAGCAGAAATTCAAAATTTTCATACGTGTCACCAAGATCTATCTATGGAGAAACCAGCAACGAGGGGAAGGAGAGTGCATCTACATACCCTTGTAGATCGCTAAGCAGAAGCGTTCAAGAGAATGGGGTTGAAGGAGTCGTACTCGTCGTGATCCAAATCACCGGAGATCCTAGTGCCGAACGGACGGCACCTCCGCGTTCAACACACGTGCAGCCCGGTGACGTCTCCCACGCCATGATCCAGCAAGGAGAGAGGGAGAGGTTGAGGAAGACTCCGTCCAGCAGCAGCACAATGGCGTGGTGGTGGTGGAGGAGCGTGGCAATCCTGCAGGGCTTCGCCAAGCACCGCGGAAGTGGAGGAGGGAGAGAGGTAGGGCTGCGCCAGGGAGAGGTCAAAACTCATGTGTTGGCAGCCCTCAAGACCTCAACTATATATAGGGGAGAGGGAGGGGGTGCGCCCCCTCTAGGGTTTCCACCGCAAGGGGTGCGGCAGCCCCAATCCCATCTAAGGGTGGCGACCAAGGGGGGGGAGAGGGGAAACTTGCCCCCCATGTTAGGTGGAAGCACCCCCTCCCCAAACCCTAGGCGCCTTGGGCCCTTGTGGGGGGCGCACCAGCCCACCTGGGGCTGGTCCCCTCCCACACTTGGCCCATGCAGCCCTCCGGGGCCAGTGGCCTCACTTGGTGGACCCCCGGGACCCTCCCGGTGGTCCCGGTACGTTACCGATAAAACCCGAAACTTTTCCGGTGACAAAAACAGGACTTCCCATATATAAATCTTTACCTCCGGAAAATTCCGGAACTCCTCGTGACGTCCGGGATCTCATCCGGGACTCCGAACAACATTCGGTATCCACATACAAACTTCCTTTATAACCCTAGCGTCATCGAACCTTAAGTGTGTAGACCCTATGGGTTCGGGAATCATGCAGACATGACCGAGACGTTCTCCGGTCAATAACCAACAGCGGGATCTGGATACCCATGTTGGCTCCCACATGTTCCACGATGATCTCATCGAATGAACCAGGATGTCAAGGACTCAATCAATCCCGTATACAATTCCCTTTGTCTAACGGTATTGTACTTGCCCGAGATTCGATCGTCGGTATACCGATACCTTGTTCAATCTCGTTACCGGCAAGTCTCTTTACTCGTTCCGTAACACATCATCCCGTGATCAACCCCTTGGTCACATTGTGCACATTATGATGATGTCCTACTGAGTGGGCCCAGAGATACCTCTGTGTTTACACGGAGTGACAAATCCCAGTCTCGATTCGTGCCAACCCAACAGACAGTTTCGGAGATACCTGTAGTGCACCTTTATAGCCACACAGTTACGTTGTATCGTTTGGTACACCCAAAGCATTCCTACGGTATACGGGAGTTGCACAATCTCATGGTCTAAGGAAATGATACTTGACATTAGAAAAGCTTTAGCATACGAACTACGATCTTTGTGCTAGGCTTAGGATTGGGTCTTGTCCATCACATCATTCTGCTAATGATGTGATCCCGTTATCAACGACATCCAATGTCCATGGTTAGGAAACCGTAACCATCTATTGATCAACGAGCTAGTCAATAGAGGCTTACTAGGGACATGGTGTTGTCTATGTATCCACACATGTATCTGAGTTTCCTTTCAAT
>NW_021223370.1:0-3154 GCF_002162155.2 Triticum dicoccoides
CAATCCTAAGCCTAGCACAAGATCATGTAGTTCGTATGCTAAAGCTTTTCTAATGTCAAGTATCATTTCCTTAGACCATGAGATTGTGCAACTCCCGGATACCGTAGGAATACTTTGGGTGTGCCAAACGTCACAACGTAACTGGGTGACTATAAAGGTGCACTACGGGTATCTCCGAAAGTGTCTGTTGGGTTGGCACGAATCGAGACTGGGATTTGTCACTCCGTGTAAACGGAGAGGTATCTCTGGGCCCACTCGGTAGGACATCATCATAATGTGCACAATGTGATCAAGGAGTTGATCACGGGATGATGTGTTACGAAACGAGTAAAGAGACTTGCCGGTAACGAGATTGAACAAGGTATCGGGATACCGACGATCGAATCTCGGGCAAGTATCGTACCGCTAGACAAAGGGAATTGTATACGGGATTGATTAAAGTCCTTGACATCGTGGTTCATCCGATGAGATCATCGTGGAGCATGTGTGAGCCAACATGGGTATCCAGATCCTGCTGTTGGTTATTGACCGGAGAGTCATCTCGGTCATGTCTGCATGTCTCCCGAACCCGTAGGGTCTACACACTTAAGGTTCGGTGATGCTAGGGTTATAGAGATATAAGTATGCGGTAACCCGAAAGTTGTTCGGAGTCCCGGATGAGATCCCGGACGTCACGAGGAGTTCCGGAATGGTCGGAGGTAAAGAATTATATATAGGAAGTGCTATTTCGGCCATCGGGACAAGTTTCGGGGTCACCGATATTGTACCGGGACCACCGGAAGGGTCCCGGGGGTCCACCGGGTGGGGCCACCTGCCCCGGGGGGCCACATGGGCTGTAGGGGGTGCGCCTTGGCCTATATGGGCCAAGGGAACCAGCCCCAAGAGGCCCATGCGCCAAAGGGACAAGAGGAGGGGAGAGTCCTAAAGGAGGAAGGCACCTCCGAGGTGCCTTGGGGAGGATGGACTCCTCCCCCCCTTGGCCGCACCCTTCCTTGGAGGAAGGGGCAAGGCTGCACCCTCCCCCTCTCCCTTGGTCCTATATATAGTGGGGGGAAGGGAGGGAAACCATACCCAAGCCCTGGCGCCTCCCTCTCCCTCCCATGACACATCTCCCTCCTCCCGCAGTGCTTGAAGAAGCCCTGTTGGAATCCCGCTACTTCCACCACCACGCCGTCGTGCTGCTGGATCTCCATCAACCTCTCCTTCCCCCTTGCTGGATCAAAAAGGAGGAGACGTCGCTGCTCCGTACGTGTGTTGAACGCGGAGGTGCCGTCCGTTCGGCGCTAGGATCATCGGTGATTTGGATCACGACGAGTACGACTCCATCAACCCCGTTCTCTTGAATGCTTCCGCGCGCGATCTACAAGGGTATGTAGATCCACTCATCCCTCGTTGCTAGATGACTCCATAGATAGATCTTGGTGACACGTAGGAAAATTTTGAATTTATGCTACGTTCCCTACAGTGGCATCATGAGCTAGGTCTATGCGTAGTTACTATGCACGAGTAGAACACAAAGTAGTTGTGGGCGTTGATTTTGTTCAATATGCTTGCCATTACTAGTCTTATCTTGATTCGGCGGCATCGTGGGATGAAGCGGCCCGGACCGACCTTACACGTACTCTTACGTGAGACTGGTTCCACCGACTGACATGCACTAGTTGCATAAGGTGGCTAGCGGGTGTCTGTCTCTCCCACTTTAGTCGGATCGGATTCGATGAAAAGGGTCCTTATGAAGGGTAAATAGAAATTGGCATATCATGTTGTGGTTTTTGCGTAGGTAAGAAACGTTCTTGCTAGAAACCCATAGCAGCCACGTAAAACATGCAAACAACAATTAGAGGACGTCTAACTTGTTTTTGCAGGGTATGCTATGTGATGTGATATGGCCAAAAGGAATGTGATGAATGATATGTGATGTATGAGATTGATCATGTTCTTGTAATAAGAATCACGACTTGCATGTCGATGAGTATGACAACCGGCAGGAGCCATAGGAGTTGTCTTTATTTATTGTATGACCTGCGTGTCATTGAACAACGCCATGTAATTACTTTACTTTATTGCTAACCGGTAGCCATAGTAGTAGAAGTAATAGTTGGCGAGCAACTTCATGGAGACACGATGATGGAGATCATGATGATGGAGATCGTGGTGTCATGCCGGTGACAAGATGATCATGGAGCCCCAAGATGGAGATCAAAGGAGCTATATGATATTGGCCATATCATGTCACTGTTATTTGATTGCATGTGATGTTTATCATGTTTATGCATCTTGTTTGCTTAGAACGACGGTAGTAAATAAGATGATCCCTCATTAAAATTTCAAGAAAGTGTTCCCCCTAACTGTGCACCGTTGCGAAAGTTCGTCGTTTCGAAGCACCACGTGATGATCGGGTGTGATAGATTCTTACGTTCACATACAACGGGTGTAAGCCAGATTTACACACGCGAAACACTTAGGTTGACTTGACGAGCCTAGCATGTACAGACATGGCCTCGGAACACAAGAGACCGAAAGGTCGAGCATGAGTCATATGGTAGATACGATCAACATGAAGATGTTCACCGATGTTGACTAGTCCGTCTCACGTGATGATCGGACACGGCCTAGTTGACTCGGATCATGTAATCACTTAGATGACTAGAGGGATGTCTATCTGAGTGGGAGTTCATAAGATGAACTTAATTATCCTGAACATAGTCAAAAGGTCTTTGCAAATTATGTCGTAGCTCGCGTTTCAGTTCTACTGTTTAGATATGTTCCTAGAGAAAAAATTAGTTGAAAGTTGATAGTAGCAATTATGCGGACTAGGTCCGTAAACTGAGGATTGTCCTCATTGCTTCATAGAAGGCTTATGTCCTTAATGCACCGCTCAGTGTGCTGAACCTCGAACGTCGTCTGTGGATGTTGCGAACATCTGACATACACGTTTTGATGACTACATGATAGTTCAGTGCGTAATGCTAAATGGTTTAAAATTGAGGCACCAAAGAAGTTTTTGAAACATCGCAGAACATATGAGATGTTCCAAGGACTGAAATTGGGATTTCAGACTCGTGCCCACGTCAAGAGGTATGAGACCTCCGACGATTTTCTTAGCCTGCAAACTAAGGGAGAAAAGCTCAATTGTTGAACTTGTGCTCGGATT
>NW_021223371.1:0-2545 GCF_002162155.2 Triticum dicoccoides
AAATCAACAATATACAGATCTCCTCTCTTAAAGCCTTCGAAGACTTTGGAATAGTCAGCTTCCATGATCACAACACAACGATATCTTGCAAAAACAACAACCATATCAAGATCACAAAGCATTGAGACAGACATGAGGTTGTATCCTAAGGACTCGACAAGCATGACTTTGTCCATGTGTCAATCCTTTGAGATCGCAACCTTACCTAGACCCAATACCTAACTTTTGCCTTTGTCAGCGAAGATGATGTGCTTCAGATGCGACGGTGTTAAGGGAGCATCCATCAATAGGTTCTTGTCACCAGTCATGTGATTTGTACATCCACTATTGAGAACCCACTCGTTGACTTTGGGCTGATCATCCTGCAGATGAATTAGTGCAACTTACGATCTCATATACTTCATCAGTGAAGAATATGATATCAAGTTCATCAGATGAATTTCATCAAACAGTAAAACAGATATTTCAGTATGAGGACATGTGAAATGAATGTTCATTTCATCATGATTCGCCTGCGTCCTTTCAGGCACTTTGTCAGGCCTCCAGCAAATTCTTCAGATGTTTAAAGCACGTCTGGAGACCTGACCCTGCATAAAGGATTAGTTCTTTTTCTTCACCACCCACATCTGAAGGGGTGGCAAAGAGTTCATCACTCTGGCGAGCACCATATGAGAAAGGTGGCATAGAGGCCAATCCATTTTGTTTCACATAAGAGGGGTTAGGGTAAGCATATGAATAAGCAGAGAAATTCTTCGAGGACTTATGAACATAATGATTTGAAGAATAATGCGCATATTCATTGCCC
This sequence comes from Triticum dicoccoides, assembly GCF_002162155.2. Taxonomy (NCBI): domain Eukaryota; kingdom Viridiplantae; phylum Streptophyta; class Magnoliopsida; order Poales; family Poaceae; genus Triticum; species Triticum dicoccoides. The sequence goes on from NW_021223371.1 coordinate 806, forward strand.
TTAGCTCTACCCTGCGAAACAGAGGGGTTAGCACGATGATGATCATATCAGGACTTTGACCCATTTGAGGAATTTGATCCATATGAAGAATTTGATCTGGGGTTCCTGTTCTTCACAGGTGGTGTCATGAGAACATTCACCTGAAGACTTTCAACATAACTTTTGGGAACCCAGATTTTCTTCATAGGGGAACCGTTCTTGCAGTTAGTCCCAACATATCTAGCAAATACTTCACCATTTTGATTTTTGAACAGTTTATAGTTGGAGTCAAATGACTCATTAGAAGAATGAGGAGATTCACATCTAAAGCCAGATAAGTTAGATGGATCAACTGGAGGTCCCTTTGGAGCAACCCATGAGGTTTTCGGGTACTGCTCAGGCTTCCAATATGTTCCATCAGCATTGAGTTTCCTCTCAAAGGCAATACCCTCTTTCCTAGGGTTTCTGTTGAGGATCTGCTTTTTGAGCACATCACAAAGAATCTGATGCCCTTTGAGGCTTTTGTACATGCCTGTCGTGTACAATTCCTTCAGACCTGCATCATTAGTAGTACTAGCAATGTCCTCAGATGAGGAATTAGTGATAGCAGAGACAGGTGAAGAATTTGTAACAGTTGAAGCATTTGAACATTTAGGGGAAGAATTAGCAGATTCACGTTCAATGTACTTTAAGCATGGAGGAACAAATTCTTCCTAAGTAGCGCTGATTTGTTGAGCAAGTAATGAATCACGCTCCTTCTGAAGATCTTCATAACTCACTCTTAGCTTCTCAAGATCTTGCTTTCTTTGAAGAAATTCATAAGAAAGCTTCTCGTGATCAGATAAGAGAGTTTTATGATGACTTTAAAGGTTGTCAAACTTAGACTAAAGTCTCTGAAGATTTTCAGTTAAGTCTTTAGTGCGGTCCATTTCATCACCCAACATATCATCACTTTTATCTAGCATGTTTTGAAGTTTCTCAATGGCCTTTTGTTGTTTCACAACAATCTTAGCAAGTTTAGAGTAGCTAGGCTTAAGATTTTCATCAGATTCATCCTCACTAGATTCAGAAGAGGGGTATTTTGTTACCTTGGCACCCTTTGCCATGAAGGAATAGGTGGGAGCGTAGTCATCATTATCTTCGTCAGCCTTGTTGGTGAGGTCAATTTCTTCAGAGTTGAAGATGGACTTGCTGACGAATGCAGTAGCGAGAGCCAGACTCGCCACACCAGACTCGGACTCCTCAGATGCCTCTTCTTCCTCATGTTCCTCAGATTCGGCTTCAGAGTCCATTTCCTTGCCAATGAATGCCCGAGCCTTCTTGGAGCTGCTCTTCTTGTGAGATGAAGACTTCGAGGATTTTGATGATGAAGATTTCGAAGATTTCTTCTTCTTCTTAGCATCATCAGAACTGTAATCCTTGTATTTCTTCTTCTTTAATTCCTTTTCCCACTAAGGACAATCTTGAATATAGTGACCAGGTTTCTTGCATTTGTGGCATAGCCTTCTCTTATAGTCACTTGATGAGGAATCACTGCTCCTTGAGGATTTTCCAAAATGACCACATCTTGAGAACTTCTGGAACTTCTTCAGGAGCAATGCTAGCTCCTGGCTCAATTCTTCAGGACCACCAAGGCTACTACCAGAATCTTCACATTCAGATTCAGACACAGCCTTGGCCTTCAGGGCACGTGTTTTTCCATAGCTTGAACCATAGAGATCTCTCTTTTCAGCAAGCTGGAACTCATGAGTATTTAGCCTC
>NW_021223372.1:0-1742 GCF_002162155.2 Triticum dicoccoides
TATATATATATATATATTACATCATTTGACCGATAACATAGGGTTCCTCGGCGCTGACGTTTTCATTTTCGAGTCAGCTTCTTTCCCTTCTTGTTCATCGAAGAATAATTGAGCCCCTCATTGTTACTTTGCCTTTTCCATGGAGTACAATATTTCTTAGGTAATGTAGTATTGATTCTTCTTTTGACGTATACTTCATTATCATCGTCATCTTCCTTCATTGGGTTGCCGTACTGATCATAGTCTTCCTCGTTGGCGACTCCGTCCATTCCAATGATGTTCCTTTTGCGTCTCCTCACGACAACATGGCTGGGATTGTGTGGGTCGGTTATGAAGAAGCATTGTGTCACGTGCTTAGCGTGTACCCATGGCTCGTTTTTTGCGATAGCATTCACGGTAGCGCTCTTTGGCGTCGGGTATAGTCATGGTAGTGAAAATCCGGTTTTCTCTTTCGACATTCTTAGCCCATCTGACACGGAATATCGTCGTGTTGGGCAGTCCAGAGTAGTCAAGCTCCCAGATCTCCTCGACCCTTCCATAAAATTGTTCAGTTACGTCATTGTCGCTGCCGGTCATGCATTCCATCGTCAGCCCTGAGTTCTGATCATCACTGTCCATATCTTTGGCCTCCGTGTAGAACGTGTATCCATTGATATCATATGCCTGATACATTACGAGGTTGGGCGAGGGGCCATGTGCTAAGGCGTATATGATCAATCCGTCCTTTGAGCCCTCCTCTGGGGGATTAGCAATAATATCCTCTTTGAACCAATGATGGAAGGTTGAGTTGTGCTCTTTAGTAACTTCGGCGTCCGTCCTGCATACCCCCCGGTCACGATACTTCTTTGCGATAATTTCTTTGTGCAGTGCCACGAAAGGATCTACCTCGTCCAGGTGTTGTAGCACTACCAAGTTTTCTCTGTCAAAGTTGCTGCGTCGATCTGAGTATGCCACGTGCAGTTCCCTGTGACTGTTGCAGTGACCTTATCCTTCGAGCCTCCCATCGTGCTTGTTAACGAGCAAACCAACACTAACACCAGGCGGCTGGTCTGCGCCATATAGAAAATTCTCACAGAAAGAGATGCACTCTTGTGTCACATAGCCCTGGACGGTACTACCATCCGGACGGGACATGTTATGAACAAGTCCTTTGATGATCCCATTCATCCTCTCAAACGGCATCATGTTGTGCAGGAATGACGCCCCCAGGTCTATTATGTCATCCACAATATGGACACAAAGATGCACCATAACGTCAAAGAACGCGGGCGGGAAGTACATCTCAAGCTCATTCAGTATCACAACGATCTCTTCCTATAGCCTTCGGAGCCGCTTCACACTGATCGACTTTTGAGAGATGACGTTGAAAGAGTTGCAGAGACTAATAAGTGTGTCACGGACATGCTTGTCCATTATCCCTCTAAGGGCAATATGTAGTATCTGCGTCATCATCACATGACAGTCATGGGACTTCATCCTGCTGAACCTTTTCTTGTCCGTGTCTAGATACATGCTTATCTTGCCACAGTAACCGGAACTAACTTTGACTCCGGTAAGGCACTTAAAGAATTCATCGATCTCAGCCTAACTTAAGGTGAAGCAAGAAGGGGGGCAATAATCCTCTTTCTTTATTTTCTTGCCCTTCTTCTCCCGTGCCTCTGTCTCCGTCTCTGTCTCGTCTAACATTTTACGGGGCGACATGTGCAGATCTTCCCTAATTTCCAAATCTCGCAAGTCTTTTC
>NW_021223373.1:0-1158 GCF_002162155.2 Triticum dicoccoides
CCATGATTGTTCTTCTTTGATCTCATTTCTCGGACAAGTTAAAACAATTGTCTTCTATGGATCAATACACCAGTCCAACCTTTACTTTGATCTTGTGTCGAGTATTACCCCCTGGTATCTCGAGATTATCATGGAACTGCATAACTTTTTATGAGTTCTTCATCAAGTGCTACCTTCCCACTGATTCCAATTTTCCGCGGGCTCTGTGTTACTGAACACTCAAAGACACCGATAACTGAACCGAGACCGCTCTACGGTTCAACAACTCTTCAGTAAGCTTCTATAAGTACGAGTTTGTACCCGATCACGCCATTCCTAGCCTGTTTGGCTATACCATTGTCGTGACGATTCTAACGGTGCTACCTGGTCCTTATTCTCGGAGCACCAATTTTCGACGATGAACTAACCTTACGTCGATTTTCCGTGTCATACCTTTTCACCTACAACAACAAGCTTGAGTTTGAGTTTATGTCGTAACTGTGGTTCCAATAACCTCTTGCTTCATCATTCCTTTGACTTGATGTCGTCGCTGATTGACTACATCTGCATGAAATCTCTCGACAATTGTGTCGTGATCATCATCAACCTTATGAGCTCTTCCAGGAATTCAATTGAATTCATGATGGGTAATACCATCCTTGCCCCTCGACGATTCCTGTTCTCATCGACCACTTTATTGCCTTTCGTTCAACACAACTTGTTCGTGTTTTGTGTAAACCTTGAGATCACTGCTACCCAGCAGTTGATCTTCCTTACCTCGGAAGTATTACCATCTCTTTTTGTCAAGAATGTGGTGAGAATTTCACCACCTCTTAATAATTCTTGATATCATAATACTTCTTGCCATCTTCGTTCATTCCTTGGTCCCCGTATTGTTTTCAACCGGAATACCGACAATGGAGCTATGACGTGTGAATTCAAAACTTCTAGCAACCCTATTGCTTTGAAGTGAATGGGCGATAGTTCATTCTAAGTCCTTCGCTAATTGAATCACCATTCTGACATTGGTCGTGCAACCCAACCCATATTTCGGGCGCACCTTTCAACCAATGTTTAAATTGTGTATGTTTTCCTCGAGCATACTTCCTTATATCATTTGATCTGACAAATGTTATCTCCTTGTTCACTTAATGGTAGAAATCCATCTTTTGGGAATCT
>NW_021223374.1:0-389 GCF_002162155.2 Triticum dicoccoides
CTACCTTAGCCTATATTGCGGAACGTAAGGTACCAAAACATGGGAGCCGGGCAAACCCAACTAATGACCCAAGACATGATTCGGAGCTGATGCATATAATGCTATAAGTTCGGGGTGCCGAACGACCGAGAAGGTGGTCGGACTTTTGTTGCCATAGTGCGGGTGCAGTGAAGCCCCTGGCGTTTTAAGGCATAACACGATGTTCGGATGCCGTTATGACAAAATGTCATTGAGAAATGATAGCAGATAAGCGTCAAATGACTCTACATGTTGTATTTAAGTAATACGTCTATGCGTATGAGTACAGTGCATGTTATAAAAGAGAGGCATGACGGCAGAACCTGTTGGGACCGGGCGGTAGGGAGCTGTGCGCGGGTCCGGAGTAATAT
>NW_021223375.1:0-604 GCF_002162155.2 Triticum dicoccoides
GCGTCAATATTACTAAATACTCGGAGCGCGATAAAATCATGAGTTGTTTTGCACGACGTGGGCACATGTGCTATAGGAACGATGGATTTTTTCATAATTGTTTGTGATGGAGAAGTATCCGAAAAATTCCCTCTACACGGATTGCCCTTCGCGCGTCAACGGCTGTGGCCGCCGGCCTTCGGGGGCTAGCATGCCGCCAAATCTTGCGTAGGCGGGCTCTCACAAGTCTGGAAGTGTTGTGGTGGTTGCAAACGCCCGGCACGCGTGTCCGAGGTGTGCCCCCCCTCACGGACGGCGCCGCCGCCGGCACCTGGAGGGGGGAAACGGACGCGTGGGGTCTACACGGAGGGGATCTTGCTGTGGGACTGGCCCGGATGTTGCTCCAAAGTGTTCCTATGGGCTGACCTAACACAACCGGGTGGGGAGGTCTACTGGTCAAAGCCCGTCCGTGCAAAGTCAAAGGGCTAGATCCCGTGGTCAAACGCTACATGGTTAGGCGGGACGGGGGCACTGGGGGTAGCAATGCCACCGGAGCGTCGCACCGGGCCCTCATACATGCGGGGTGGTGTGGTGGCATGTCCGAAGAGGCGGGACGTGTCTCCGG
>NW_021223376.1:0-1429 GCF_002162155.2 Triticum dicoccoides
CGTTGTTGCTTCCCTGTGTTTATTTTGATATGTTCCTAGAGAAAATTGTGTTGAAAAATGTTAGTAGCAATGTTGCGGATTTGATCCGTGATCTGAGGTTAAATCCTCATTGCTGCACAGAAGAATTATGTCCTTAATGCACCGCTAGGTGACAGACCTATTGCAGGAGCAAATGCAGACGTTATGAACGTTTGGCTAGCTCAATATGATGACTACTTGATAGTTTAAGTGCACCATGCTTAACGGCTTAGAATCGGGAATTCAAAGATGTTTTGAACATCATGGACCATATGAGATGTTCCAGTAATTGAAGTTAATATTTCAAGCAAATACCCGAGTTGAAGAGATATGAAGTCTCCAACAAGTTCTATAGCTAAAAGATGGAGGAGAATCGCTCAACTAGTGAGCATGTGCTCAGATTGTCTGGGTACTTCAATCGCTTGAATCAAGTGGGAGTTAATCTTCCAGATAAGATAGTGATTGACAGAATTCTCTAGTCACCATCACCAAGTTAGTAGAACTTCGTGATGAACTATAGTATGCAAGGGATGATGAAAATGATTCCCGAGCTCTTCGTGATGTTGAAATCAACGAAGGTAGAAATCAAGAAAGAGCATCAAGTGTTGATGGTTGACAAGATCACTAGTTTCAAGAAAAGGGCAAAGGGAAAGAAAGGGGAACTTCAAGTAGATTGACAAGCAAGTTGTCACTCCCACGAAGAAGCCCAAAGCTGAACCAAAGCCTGAAACTGAGTGCTTACACTACAAAGGAAATGGTCACTGGAAGCGGAACTACCCTAAATATTTGGTGGATAAGAAGGATGGCAAAGTGAAAAAGGGTATATTTGATATACAGGTGTTTGATGTGTGCTTTACTAGTGTTTATAGCAACCCCTCGGTATTTGGTACTGGTTCAGTTGCTAAGAGTAGTAACTCGAAACGGGAGTTGCAGAATAAACAGAAACTAGTTAAGGGTGAAGTGATGATGTGTGTTGAAAGTAGTTTCAAGATTGAAATGATCATCATCGCACACTCCCTATTCTTTCAGGATTAGTGTTGAACCTAAATAAATGTTATTTGGTGTTTGCGTTGAGCATGAATATGATTTGATCATGTTTATTGCAATACGGTTATTCATTTAAGTAAGAGAATAAACTGTTGTTCTATTTACATGAATAAAACCTTATATGGTTACACACCCAATGAAAATGGTTCATTGGATCTCGATCGTAGTGATACACATATTCATAATATTGATGCCAAAAGATGCAAAGTTAATAATGATAGTGCAACTTATTTGTGGCACTGCCGTTTGGGTCATATCGGTGTAAAGCGCATGAAGAAACTCCATAAAGATGGATTTTCGGAATCACTTGGTTATGAATCATTTGATGCTTGCGAACCGTGCCTTTTGGGCAAGATGACTAAAA
>NW_021223377.1:0-719 GCF_002162155.2 Triticum dicoccoides
GTACACGTAATGTTGGTCTGAGCCGCTTCATCCAACAATACCGCTGAATCAAAAATCAACTAGTGACGGCAAGCAATATGTATATACCCACGCCCACAAGTCCTTTTTGTTCTACTCGTGCATATACCATCTATGCATAGACCTGGCTCAGATGCCACTGTTGGGGAACACAGTAATTTCAAAAATTTCCCTACGCACACGGAAGATCCATCTAGGTGATGCATAGCAACAAGAGGGGAAGAGTATGTCTACGTACCCTCGTAGACCGAAGGCGGAAGCGTTATGAAACACGGTTGATGTAGTCGAACGTCTTCGTGATCCAACCGATCAAGTACCAAACGCACGGCACCTCCGCGATCTGCACACGTTCAGCTCGATGACGTCCCTCGTACTCTTGATCCAGTTGAGGCCGAGGGAGAGTTTCGTCAGCACGACGGTGTGATGACGGTGATGATGAAGTTACCGATGTAGGGCTTCGCCTAAACACTACAACGATATGACCAAGGTGGAAATCTGTGGAGGGGGGCACCGCATACGGCTAAGAGATCAATGATCAACTTGTGTATCTATGGGGTGCCCGCTGGCCACGTATATCAAGGATGGAGGGAGGAGGAGGCCGACCATCATAGGGCGCGCCTAAAGTGTGGAGTCCTACTAGGACTCCCTAGTCATAGTAGGATTCGACCTCCCACATGGAATAGGAAATAGGGAAGGGAGAA
>NW_021223378.1:0-1289 GCF_002162155.2 Triticum dicoccoides
GGGACTCGAGGACATAGCTGCAAAAGGGGCCGTATCGTCTGTCCCCGGCTTCACGACATGGTGTCTTGAGCTCGCCGACGGATGTGTACTGGTCGGTGTTGTCTTGGAAGTCCAGGATGCAACACCAGAACAAGTTCTCCCACACCAGGACCTTGTCGTCGTGATATGCAGCACAACAATAGTTTGCCGACCTATGCAGCCTCTTCTCCTGGCTCATGAAGACGAAGTAGGCGCACATCTTGTTCCTCGGTTCCAGGGAAAGGAAGCTGGCCCTGGCCGAAGCTGGCATCTTGTTCCTCGGTTCCCGTTGATCACATCGTTGTCAGTGTCGGTATCATCAGGGAAAGGAGGCAGGAGCTTGGCGGTTCCGGATACTAGGTTGATTAGTTTTGGCTCAGGACCACCGGTGAAGAGCCAGACGGCCATGCCATCTGCGCTAGCCACCCAGTTCCTGCCGCCGCCTCCCGCGGATGGAGCCGCGGCAGCCAAGACGATGCCGTCCTTGTAATCGCGGCGGTTGCTCGATGACGCATCCTCGGAAGAGACTTTGACCTCCGAGTAGACCAGCAAACCTGCTCCGATGCCAATTGTCAGACAGACCTCGCTGCAGCCAACTCCGGCGATCGTCGGAGATACAAAAGAGTGCGAGAGAGAGGGAGAGTTTGTTTTGCGCTGCGAACTACTTGCAGCTTTTCTGTTTATCCTCTTTATTCAAAGTTTGCAACAGAACTACAATAGAATGCAGGGCTCGTGCGAGTAGTGGGCGCCGCCATCCCAGCGTCCCTCGCGCATCGCCCACCATGGCGCCTTGACCGTGCACTCGTGCCATCCCGCGATCTGGTCAGGGCGCCGCTAAAACCTCTAACTAAACTGAACCTTCCGAAGAACTACTGTCGAAACTGAAACTTTTCGACACCTAAAACCCCGAACTTGAAGTTTAACTAACCATAAATAGAGCACATAAGGTATCATAAATTAGCATGGACATAACCATGCCCTTCAAAACAGTTCACCAAAAATTAAGGAAGCTCATATATGTGTCGTCGTTTTTAATGATCATCAGGAGGACGAAAAACTCCATATTTATGTTAACCATGCTGACTAAAAAGAAACGGGGGAGTACTTGTAAGTGAACACTAGATTCATACTACTGTTTTATACACTCTTCCTCAAAATAAACCATACAAATGGCGTTGAAATTCATCAATAAATGCATGCGACCATTCAGTGAATTAACTTTTGTCATCCTCTTGTTTGGACAGAGCCTTGAGCTTTTCTCGAATTTTCTG
>NW_021223379.1:0-11083 GCF_002162155.2 Triticum dicoccoides
GATTTCATTAGGATACTAGATGGATTCAAATTTCAGTAGTTCCTTGTAAACTATGTAACAATTTTTCAGGCCGAATAAAGATAGCCGAATGGCTTTATCTCAAACAGAAAACGGCATTCATTCAACAATCTATTTGGTATACCAAAAATATTCTTGGCATACCAGTACGTTTGTGGCTCTGAAAATTAACACAACGCCCTTTTCATCATGACACTACATCCATGCGGAAAGATTAACTTTTATTTTACCAAACACCAGGATGATTATCTCTTCAGTATTTAGAAAACAAAAGACAAAGGATGATGATCCATCAGTTCATACATTGGATAAAAACAAAGATCATGCTAATATTCTGGTTCTGATTCAAAAAAACAAACATCTCGTTGTTTGAAATTCAGACCACGGCAAAGCATGATTTCACAGATTCCAAAATGCACCTCTCATCTCCCATAGACAAGCATGACATTGCGTTTCAAAGAGACATCTGTTGGGTACAAAATGAGCACCCAGCAAAACAAGTGCCCATCCGGAGCAGCGTCCCATTCACATGAAAGCCGACACATAAAGCAAACCACCAGACTTCCCATAGAGCTACTAAGCTCCATTGACCTGTCTTCTCGCCCCTCTTCGCCCTCCGGAAGAATCACTCAATGGTTGTGGGTGCACCATCTACAGCAAAGATTTCTTTTCTCGCTATCCTCACCCTCCTGGACAAAAGAGCAAGATTTGTGATCAACCACCCGCCAGGACCAACATTTCATAAAGTTTCTTAATGTCGCGCAAGTATCAACTGGTCAACATAGTTAACACGTTTGATGAAAAGTGCTTAGGAAAAAATAGTTAGATTGAAAGCACCTAACTTTTGATTTCAAGGATAGAAACTACGACAACAATTCATAAGAAAAATAGTAGTAGTAGTCAATTGTTACAGTGACAAGTAGAAATCATCAAAATGCTACTGCAGGATCCAGAATTTCAATTATTGATCAAACGCCAATTGTTTCAATTCAGACATACTCCCTCCGATTCTTTTTACTCCGCATATAAGATTTGGTCAAAGTCAAACTTCACAAAGTTTGACCAAATTTATATAAAAAAATATAAACATCTACAATACTAAAACTATATAGTATGAACATACGTTTCATGGTGCATTTGATAATATTGATTTCATATTATGAATGCTTATATTTTTTAATATAAAGTTAGTCAAACTCTACAAAGCTTGACTTTGACCAAACCTTATATGCAGACTAAAAAGAAACGGAGGGAGTATAGCCCAAGCCACCTTTTACCAACCAACCAACCTTGTATAAACTAAAAAAGAACCTGATTGGCATGTGCTTCCTACTTCTTAATGCAGAGTGCAATGATGCATCCAGATTGTGCTTCCAGACTCGACTACGTCTAGCAGATATATGAAGACAAGTCACATGCAACAAACGAGTTGTAAATCTGGTAAAGCAATCTGTGCCATCAAGAAAAAAATGTAGTCTGCACCTTAGCTAGAAATACATGCAGCAATCAATATCATTAACAACCATCTTCTCGATTCTAAGCATTATCATGAATTCATCCTATCTATTATGTCTCATATAACTCAAACAGCAAGGAATCAGACATAGGTCGTAGTTGAGCCAAAGGTGGACTGGACCATGCAACTTTGCTAGATTGTACAATAATGCATTTTTTCTAAAAACCAATAGTAGATTGCTCAAAGATAAACCACACTTCATACGAGCAGACCAAGCTTAACAAAGTATTCTTCAAATGGCATCTATACAGGATTACAGGGTAACCATCAAAGCATGCATAGATAGTACTTGAGAAGAATAAATATTCCCAGTTTATCAGCCTCAGGAACCAAACAAAAGTACTTTCCCTGTAAGGATTTCTCCTAAACTCTTACAAGAACAAAAAAAAATTCAATCTTTCCCCGTAAACTTGACCTGATTGGTTCACACAAAATGCTAAGATGGGCTACTGTACAACATGGCAGCAACTCACACAGGAAAATTTTTGCCCTGTATTTCCAAGCTCAAATGTAGGAAGCAAAACATAACAGTTGGTAATGATTTGATCTGTAGCAGTAGGGTACCAAACCAAACCACTCAACATTGCATCTTACACAGGGAGCAATATCAGACAACGGAACCATTCTGATTTTAAGCATTTCACACTCATGAATTTCATCTTGTTTGAATGTTTCAGAACAAATCAACAGAAACGGAGAATCATAAAGGCGTGACATCTTTCCTGGAGGTAGAAAGGACAAGATTGTGGTGGACTGAAGAGCACCACCACAAATCACTAGATCATCGGATCAATGGCCAGATCAACTCAGGGCACATAAAGAGAGAGGGGAGACAAGGGGCTCACCGGGATCGAGGAATTGGCGGCCACGTTCGCAGCCAAACCGTTGTCATCACTCTGCAGGGGAAGCCAAGGTAGTAGCAATCCACCAAGCAACAATAGCTGGAAATGAAGGTTACAACGCAGCCACCGTTGTCTCATCAGTGCTCGGCGCCGAAGAATTTACCGGGACTCGTTGACCTAGGCATGCCATCAATCTAACACAACAGGGTCTTGGCGAAGTTTCGTATCACTGCAAACAGTTCCAACACGACAGGGTCAAGTGGCTGCAATTCTGCAAAGCAAGTATAGGAACACTTGGAACCTAAGCATGACTAGAACAAAACATAACAGTAAGCCCAAGATAACCAGGTTCCACTGTCAAGCATGATAAGAGACAGAACAACAGTAGGAGCACATAAAAAAAATTAGTGAATGAAACAGTGAACTATTTGGAGTTATCCTTAGCAGATAAAAACTTAATTACATGGGAAACAGTGCTAACATGTATTGTACGTACAGCAAGCAGGAGGGCCGGCCTCGGTGGAACAGGGCGGAGGAAACAGCAGCCGCCGCCCTCCTTCACGTGAGCAACAGGAGCCCATCCTTGGTCGTCGCCAGCTTGAAGCAGTGGTTCTGGACATCGGCCTTGACGAGTCCATGCTCGCCGGCCACAGCGACGAGCCAGAGGTGTCGCATCACGGACCTGAGAGCGCCGCCGCCTGGCATCAGGTGCATGATTCAGTTACCCTCCTTTCTTCTCCAGAGCATGCATTTGCTGAGATCTGCGTCTAACATTTATGTCACTCCAGTCCTTCCCTTTGTAGAGCAACATGCAATGACTTAGATTCACAGACCAAAGCAAGCTTACAAAACTAAATATTTTATGATTGATCCAAAAAGGACAGACCCAGTGCATAGAAAGACACTAAAAAACTCAAGGAGACCAAATGTTTGCAAATACTAACCGAAGAAAATAGTATGCTATATCCGCTGCAACAACACGCCTTGCTCGAGGGCCCATCACATTGCGCAAGATTGTATGTTGTCATCAAGCTGTAGGGCAAGCCGAGGTAGTGGCCGAGGAGGAGGCAATCCGCCGAGTCATAGTAGCTGGACATGGATCAAACAAAATAGGGTCATTTTTAACATGCTATCCACCAGGCTGTAATTAACATATAATGGGCTCTATGAAAGTCCACCTAGTGTTGTGCTCAGAACAAAATCCAGACTTACTATCCAAGTAAATGCAGACTAGCATTTCGTTGAACGAAAAAAGTCTACATCTATAAGTATGATTTGAATTTAATGATTGATAAAAATAGTAGCTAAGATGTTCACAGAAAGGATATCTACTATTCATGAATCAAGATATGCTTGTAACTGACATTGTTAAACAATAGCAAAACAGAGAAACTTCACACCCTTGACAGTTGACACTATGCACAACACCAGAGAATGCTTAAGCAATCATAATAGTGACCAAACCAGAATTACACACAATAGCTATGAGAAAAGGAGAACATGTCTATAAGATGATATCAGCAAACTGCTACTTTGGTTTCTAAATTCAAACCAAAAGCATACATGGTTTCAAAATTTGACATGTGGTCCGAGCCTGGAAATGCAACCAACACAGCTAACTGCTATCTTGTTTGTGGCTTCTACAAATTCAGATCCACACTTGGTTGCAGGCTAGTAACTGACAGAACAACATGGTCCAGGCGCAGCAAAAGGAAATCATCTAGAGCAAGTGGACACATCGCCATGACTACTACAATCGCTTGTATAAGAATGGTTCATGATTCACACGCGACGTAAAGAACGCGTTTTAAGAAAAATAAACCTCTTACTGTTAGTCACATATGTTGTTCAATTTATAATAATCCAATAACTGTTGGTTATGTCTACTCATTGCGGATCACCGAGAGTTCACAATTCTCTGTTCCATTATTTTAAGCACGGAACCACATGAGAACAGAATGGAGACAAACTAAAGAAAGAGAGTGTGCTCCCTGAAGTCTGAAGACAAGATTTTCATCAAGTAATCCTCATCACAGCTGCAGTCCAACATCAATAGTAGCTAACACAGTTTAGTAAATTAAACTTGCTGATTTCATCAAATAATCGCTATCACATATATTAATTTCTATCCCAGCTGCTATGGGGATTGTCAAAGTTCCTTGTTAGATGCGTGAGCAGAAAGACTGTTATTTTTCTCAAGAAACAACTAGTGGCAGCATCTTTTGTTCGACGCTACAGTGAAGAAGAACAAATAATAGCAGCGTCAATAGAACAAGGCGCGCATGAATATTTTGAAGCGAGAAAAAGAAAATTTACTAGCATGATTGCTGGACAGCACATAACAAACGGCTCCTACATGTACTAGAGTATATACATGCTGCCTGCTGTCTGAATCTAATGGCTTGGTTTGAATCAAGCAGATGAACATGGTTTGGATCTAACAGAGATGGAAACGGTGCTCACCTGTACTGTAAGTACAGCAAGCAGTATGGCCAACCTCGGCGAAATAGGGAGGAGGAAACAGCGCCACCCCCCCGCCACCATCCGCCGCACATGCTCAGGGAGCCCTTCCTTGGTCGTGGCCATCTTGAGGCCATGGTTCTGGAACATGCTCTTGACGAGCCCATGCCCGCCGGACATGGCGACGAGCCGGAGGTGTCGCATCAAGGATCTGGGAGCACCGCCGCCTGGCATCAAGTGCACAATTCGGAGATCCTCCTTTCTTTTCCAGAGCATGCATTTCCTGATATTTGCGTCTAACATTCCTCTCACTCTAGTCCTTTCTGTACAGCAAAATGCAATGCCTTAGATTCACGGACCAAAGCAAGCTCACAAAATTAAATATTTTATGATTGATCCAAAAAGACACTACAAAATCTTAAGAGACCAAATGTTTGCCAATACTACCAGGAGAAAATAGTATGCTACACGCGCTGCAATAACAACATGCCTTGTTCAAGGGCGCCCATCGCATTGCTCAAGATAGTATGCTACCAGTAGAAAATTTCAAGAGACTAATCACACCAAATGTTTTCCGATGCTACTAGGAGATAATAGTATGCTACCTGCGCTGAGACAACATGTTTTGCTCAAAAGTTCATTGCATTGCAAAATCCATATGGCTGGTTGGTTGGTTGGGGACAACACATAAAATAATCAAGGATCACCACGTATGTACACAACAATATCACTAGGCACATTAATTAGCACTTTGTCAATAGCAAGCCATGAAAAAATATGAGCAAACCGAAAATAAACAAAATAGCCATGGTCAGCAAGAGAACATCTCTGATTATCCAAGGAACACACATTTCATGGCACCTACGCATGCCTTGATAAAAGAAAGGACCGTAAATCAAAAATCATCTACTAGCATTAGAAACCATGCTACAAAAAATGGGACCTTTATTCCATCATGAACATTAAGACTAATGCATAGAAATTCCTAACACGAATATAGCTGCAAAAAGGCAAGAACTTGACTTCATCCATAGAAGGGGCAAAAGAAAAAACTTTTACAATTTAACCATCAATCTGAAGGGTTCTTCTACTGATAACAAGCTCAATTTATAGGTCAACAAAGAAAGAAACCAAACCCTGTAGCATGGCAAACTGAGAAGGGAAAAAATGAGAGACAAGAACATATAATTCAGAGTAGAAACACTGAACTCAACAAGAGCTTTGGTGAGGAATAAAGGCATCTACCATGGGATACTGTTAAATAACAAAAGACCGAGTATAAATATTCTTTTACATCACATAACTAGCATCACACTACTTATTACTTGATTTGTTCTTTCATGATACATGATCAAAGCACAATAAAATACATCATAAAATATCATGCAAGATCGGGCAAAAAACTAATGATGCGGTTACATCGATCGGATGGACATCATTATTTTCTCAAACGTAGGAATCCTACTATGAACATAGTTTGGATCAACAGAGGGGAAATGTTCTCACCTCTACAGCAAGCTGCCCAATTCGGGTGGGGCGATGAGCATATAGGTCAAGTAAAATAAACCCATTTGGTCTGAACATTATGTGTTTATTATGTGCAAAATATAGGATGGCTGAATATTATGTTCTATTGATCTGACCCTCATAGGGGTATATATAAAGTACATCATGAGGGATAGAGACTTGGAGTACAAGACAAGTTACATGTGGTTTAAACCAATCCTATCTCTAACTCCTAATCTCTAACTTAAACATAATTATACTTCTAACATCCCCCCTCAGTCGTAGCGGGAGTGAAGCGGACGATGACGACTGAATTTGAACTCTTGTGCTTTCGTCGTCTTCTCCGCCGCACCATCATCAACTGCGTCTCTGATGGGTCGGCACCTAGGGCGGTGACTGCGTCCCCTTCTGGTGCCTTCCTGCCTTCTCCTCTATTCCCTCCCGCAGTCACAGCGGGAGTGTCGTGGACGCAAGTGACGAGGCGGACGCTGTTGACTGGAGTTGTTGCCGATGAGTTGTTGTAGACGTAGCCTTTAATGTCGAGGTAGCCGATCATGGTGATGTAGCTGTGGTCGAGGTAGTCGTGGTCGATGGTGTGGTCGTCGTGGATGATGAAGCCGCACAAAGCCGGAGGCGCAAAAAAAGCGCTATGACGGAGCTGCAGACGTGGACGATGCACCTTGCTGATGTCAGAGGGTGCCGTCGGCGATGAGTCCACCGATTTTGCCAAGACCAGAGGAAGCCCATCAAGCACACATCAGTTTTGTCAGAACCGTGTGGCCGTGTAGGGTCGTCACTGTAGTGACGCTGTGTCGATGCCGTCGTGTAGTTATGGATGACGCGGTCGATGCCGTCGTCGTGACGCGGTCATTGCCGTCGTCGAGGTCGCGTCTTGCAGACAAGTCTGTCAGAGGACGCTAGGTGCCCATCTTGTGGACGAGGCGGCGGCGGTGTGTTGATGAAGATGTTGGTGAAGACGACGTTGATGAAGACCTTGACGATGAAGTGTCGGCGATAACATTGCAGCGGCATGTCGACGATGATGCGTCGCTGGAAGGCGTCCCTCCGCGTGACGAAGTGTCGATGTCGCGCCATGTTGAAGAAGTATGTTCGCTCATAGCCCGGCGTAGTCGTACAGGTTGATGTCGTTCGGCTCGGGGTCAATGCAGATGAAGATCGGTTACGTAGATGCATGTCGTTGGTCTGGTTGATGCAGATGTAGATCCATAGCCCGCAGGTAGGTGCAAATGGCTCGGTGTAGGTCGTTCGTGCGCCGGTGACTGATGATGCAGATGAAGTGCCCTCCTGTAATCCGAGACATGACGCATCGTGCCACGTAGCCTCTTGCTGGAGTCTGGTGCTGACGCCGATCGACGCATATATGCCCATGCATGTGGTGCTAGCTGCACGAGAACGTCATGAACTCATACATGTGCATGAGGCCTAACCTTGCATGGATCCTGAAACTGGCCGCTCGCCGTGTTTGCGCCTCTGTCGTCTGGATCGAAGGCAACTGAAGCCGCTCGCCCAAGTCCATGGATCGCATGCGTCTGCACCTGTTGATGAAGATCTGCGCGTGCGTGTATCTGCCTCCGATCTGCGGCAGGCTCGCCACGCCTGCTGTTCGATCTGGCTCGTAGCCGAGAAGGGCTCCACGCATAGCCATCTCCGCGGCGTGTGGACATCATTGTTGGAGTAGATGCGACGAGGTGTCGCATGTTGATGCCGAAGGAGCGCTGCTGCTTGACGGGCGTGTGCGAGGCCGTCCCTGGAGGTCGTGCTAGTCGATGGGACTGCAGACATGTGGAGACACGCGCTGGAGGTGTCGGCCGGGGATCCGCATGCGAGAGCCCGCCCTCCCGTGATCGGGACGGGCATGATCTTGTCCGCTGTTGGCCGGTTCGCGTCGTGGTCGTCTCGTGCTGATGCAAGCTACGTAGCCTGCGGTTGGTGTCGTCAATTCTTTCGGGCACCGTGGATGCGCGGCCGGCACATGCTATCTCCCGATGGAGAGGCGACTGCATGTGTCGCCTTAGTTGCTCACCGTCAAGGATTGATCTGCACTGGTTTTCACCGGATAGAAGGTCGTCAGGTTTATTTGTGGCTAAGAACAATATTGATCTACTCGATGGATATGAGAAATTGGGAAATTGGAAACCTATGGGATCGATCTAATATCTAAACTACAGAACTGATCCAATCTTTATTGGGATCGGGTGCCGCGCCCCCGGGAAGAGGAGATTAATCTCCCGGGGGCGGCATGCCGCGGAAGTCGTGGAAGGACCAAGGATCGAGCGACGTTGGTCTAATGGCTCTTATACCATGTGCAAAATATAGGATGGCTGAATATTATGTTCTATTGATCTGACCCTCATAGGGGTATATATAAAGTACATCATGAGGGATAGAGACTTGGAGTACAAGACAAGTTACATGTGGTTTAAACCAATCCTATCTCTAACTCCTAATCTCTAACTTAAACATAATTATACTTCTAACATATTAATTACTACATGAATGAATGCCGGTGAGAATGAAACTCCACAAAAAAGAAGGATGAATGAACACGGACTATGACCTTCATCAAGCCAAACCAAAAAAAGGTAACCATCCTCGCAGCATGCATTTTTCCTTCACAAGTCAGGCTTCATCTTATCTGTGCCCTTATAGGTCAAGAAAGAAAGAAACCAAATCCAGTAGCATGGCAAACTAAGAAGGGGCAGAATGAGAAAAAAGAACACACAATTCAGGGTAGAAACATTTAACCCAACAAGAGAAGATGCGCCTATACAACAACAAAAGAAAGAGCACAATGAGAACATGATCAAAGCACAATAAAAACATCATAAAATCACATACAAGATCGAGAATTTTTTTTAATGATGTACTTACATGCATCAGATTGACACCATGATTTTCTCAAACGTAGGAATCCTACTATGAACATAGTTTGCATCAACAAAGAGAGGAAATGTTCTCACCTCTACAGCAAGCAGCCGAATTTGGGTGGGGCGATGCAAACACAGCGTAGAAGCAGGGGTCGCTCCTCATCTCCCGATGCCCGATTGTTGAGGTGGGCTTGGTCTCAGGCGGTGGTGCCCACCTCCACTTGTGGTTTGTGCCCCTTTGTGCTGGCAGGATGCCGATGAGGTCGAACTCGCCCAGGAGCTTGCTGTTCATTGCCATCTCATGCTCACCTTGCAACACAAGGATACCCACTTGCATCTGGTTGTCAGTGCTACCTCTTGAGCACTGCGTTGGTTTTCCCTTGAAGAGGAAAGGGTGATGCAGCAAAGTAGCATAAGTATTTCCCTCAGTTTTTAAGAACCAAGGTATCAATCCAGTAGGAGGCTACGCGCAAGTCCCTCGCACCTGCACAAAACAAATAAATCCTCGCAACCAACGCGATAAGGGGTTGTCAATCCCTACATGGTCACTTACGAGAGTGAGATCTGATAGATATGATAAGATAATATTTTTGGTATTTTTATGATAAAGATGCAAAGCAAAATAAAAGCAAAGTAAAAGGCAAACGAAATAACTAAGTGTTGGAAGATTAATATGATGAAGATAGACCCGGGGGCCATATGTTTCACTAGTGGCTTCTCTCAAAAGTATAAGTATTTTACGGTGGGTGAGCAAATTACTGTTGAGCAATTGACAGAACTGAGCATAGTTATGAGAATATCTAGGTATGATCATGTATATAGGCATCACGTCCGAGACAACTAGATCGACTCCTGCCTGCATCTACTACTATTACTCCACACATCGACCACTATCCAGCATGCATCTAGAGTATTAAGTTCATAAGAACAGAGTAACACATTAAGCAAGATGACATGATGTAGAGGGATAAATTCATGCAATATGATAAAAACCCCATCTTGTTATCCTCGATGGCAACAATACAATACGTGCCTTGCTGCCCCTATTGTCACTGGGAAAGGACACCGCAAGATTAAACCCAAAACTAAGCACTTCTCCCATTGCAAGAAAGATCAATCTAGTAGGCCAAACCAAACTGATAATTCGAAGAGACTTGCAAAGATAACCAATCATACATAAAAGAATTCAGAGAAGATTGAAATATTGTTCATAGATAAACTTGATCATAAACCCACAATTCATCGGTCTCAACAAACACACCGCAAAAGAAGATTACATCGAATAGATCTCCACAAGAGAGGGGGAGAACTTTGTATTGAGATCCAAAAAGAGAGAAGAAGCTATCTAGCTAATAACTATGGACCCGAAGGTCTGAGGTAAACTACTCACGCTTCATCGGAGAGGCTATGGTGTTGTTGTAGAAACCCTCCGTGATCGATGCCCCCTCCGGCGAAGCTCCGAAACAAACTCCAAGATGGGATCTCGTGGATACAGAAAGTTACGGCGGTGGAATTAGGGTTTTGGCTCCGTCTTTGATCGTTTGGGGGTACGTAGGTATATATAGGAGGAATGAGTACATCGGTGGAGCAACATGGGGCCCACGAGGGTGGAGGGCGTGCCTGGGGGGGGAGGGGGGTAGGCGCGCCCCCTACCTCGTGGCTTCCTTGTTGGTTGCTTGACGTAGGGTCCAAGTCATCTGGATCTTGTTCATTCTAAAAATCACGTTTCCGAAGGTTTCATTCCGTTTGAACTCCGTTTGATATTCATTTTCTTCGAAACCCTTCATAGCAAGTTAAGAGATTCGACGCTGGTAGAAATAGAACACAATAAGGGTTGTGCATCTCCAGCCTCG
>NW_021223380.1:0-1192 GCF_002162155.2 Triticum dicoccoides
GGATGTACGGGGTGGAGGCGTATGTCGAGTTCCGGTCTCAATGGAGGGTGGCCCGAACTCGAGATGCCCTGGATGGCCATGCTATCTACGATGGCTGCTGCATCCTTGCCGTCGACCTCGTCCCGCCGGTCTACACCACCATTACCATGCTGGATGACGACGGGATGGAGCCCTCTTACTTCTACGGCGACATTCACTATGCGGAGTGGGCTGTAGCATTGGCCGCGGTCGTGTGCCATGACGAGGCGCCCGCTACATCCGCCTACGACCTCCAACTCGAGGCATCCATGGGCGCCATCAGTGCGACTCTGTCCAAGCTCGCCGCACCTACAGCACCAACTCCATTCGCAACCACCCGCAACGCCGTCCTGGAGCTCAGTGTGATTGACGAGGTGTTTGAAGTCGACAACACCAACGATGCCGCTAAAACGCCCACCACCTGTTTGACAGGGTGTCCAAGCTGTGACGCGCCCGAGGAGTCGGCGCTCACCTCGTCCACAACACTACCTTCATCCACGCTTGTCGACAACGTCGCTCATGAGCTTGGACTCGACCACGACACCGATAAGGATGACCCCATGGTGGCATGCCTGACCCTTTGGAGTGTGCCTACATTGGTGTCGGTTCCCTCTGCGTCAACCCCGGCAATGACTGTGACCCCCTGGGCTGTGATCGCATTGTTCCTCGTCAACGGCAACATCGAGATCACGAAAGGGCAAGCAAAAGAAATGGGTATTACTTCTCTGATCAGAGATTATCTACTTGTCAATTCAGGGTTGCCTTGGGATCTAGGACTAGCAAGTACGATGGACAATCAGATGGGAAAATTGATGAGAAGGTATCTGCAAAGCTAGTTTCAGACTAGGAGGATTTTGACAATGATAATTTTTAGCAGCGATATGGTCTTTATTCATGTCCAGATGAGGTTAGTCAACATTCCTCATACAAAATTGTTGCTGATGGCATGGAGTTGGTGCAGTCCACTCCATCGAGGGTCAATATTGTGAATGGAGCAAGTCTTTTTTCTTATAAAGACATGCTTGTGAGCTCACAAGGTGGAATTGACTGTGAGGTTCGGAGCGAACCATGGCCCAGTTCTTTTGCAGGATTCTCCTAGAATCTGTCCCTCTCTAGCTTCTCCTAGAATCTTTGACCCCTTTTTGTTTTACAATCCTACCTAATTAGACCCTAA
>NW_021223381.1:0-761 GCF_002162155.2 Triticum dicoccoides
GACCAGACCAAGACCGCTTCCGGATCCCCACCATTATCAATACTTCATACATATTCGCGATATTCAGATTGCTTTTATCATATTCTTGCTTGTTCTTCGATTGCTTGCAGCAATAGACCTTCGTGGTCAGGTTGATCGTGTTCCGGCGTGGTCAATAACCTCTCGGAGTTGGTTTAGCGATTGCTAAGGCACAACGTCGTTGCACGTTTGTAGTCGGATCGTCAAAGTCGTCTCCACCAAATCGATAGTTATCATCTCATCGAAAGATCGGGACACCCCGCCTCTATCAGTATGTATAGCAGCAGGGGCCGTGGGTGTAATAATGGTATTGATGTCCTCACCATCCTCCCCTTCTTGAAATGAAGTCTTCCTCGACGAAAGCTCATCTTCCTCACCCAAATAAGGCTTCAAATCTGCAATGTTAAAAGTGGGACTAACCCCAAAATCTGCAGGCAGCTCAAGTTTATATGCATTATCATTTATTTTCTCTAACACCTTAAAGGGACCATCAGCCCGTGGCATGAGCTTTGATTTGCACAAATCAGGAAATCTATCCTTACGTAAATGTAACCAAACAAGATCTCCAGGTGCAAACACAACATGTTTTCTACCCTTATCTCCAGCAAGTTTATATTTGGTATTCATACGCTCAATGTTTTCCTTAGTTAACTCATGCATTTTTAAAATCAATTCAACACGTTGTTTAGCATCAAAATTAACCTTCTCCGAAGATGGAAGAGGCAACAAATCAATAGGTGCAC
>NW_021223382.1:0-1393 GCF_002162155.2 Triticum dicoccoides
CGTTGTTGCTTCCCTGTGTTTATTTTGATATGTTCCTAGAGAAAATTGTGTTGAAAAATGTTAGTAGCAATGTTGCGGATTTGATCCGTGATCTGAGGTTAAATCCTCATTGCTGCACAGAAGAATTATGTCCTTAATGCACCGCTAGGTGACAGACCTATTGCAGGAGCAAATGCAGACGTTATGAACGTTTGGCTAGCTCAATATGATGACTACTTGATAGTTTAAGTGCACCATGCTTAACGGCTTAGAATCGGGAATTCAAAGATGTTTTGAACATCATGGACCATATGAGATGTTCCAGTAATTGAAGTTAATATTTCAAGCAAATACCCGAGTTGAAGAGATATGAAGTCTCCAACAAGTTCTATAGCTAAAAGATGGAGGAGAATCGCTCAACTAGTGAGCATGTGCTCAGATTGTCTGGGTACTTCAATCGCTTGAATCAAGTGGGAGTTAATCTTCCAGATAAGATAGTGATTGACAGAATTCTCTAGTCACCATCACCAAGTTAGTAGAACTTCGTGATGAACTATAGTATGCAAGGGATGATGAAAATGATTCCCGAGCTCTTCGTGATGTTGAAATCAACGAAGGTAGAAATCAAGAAAGAGCATCAAGTGTTGATGGTTGACAAGATCACTAGTTTCAAGAAAAGGGCAAAGGGAAAGAAAGGGGAACTTCAAGTAGATTGACAAGCAAGTTGTCACTCCCACGAAGAAGCCCAAAGCTGAACCAAAGCCTGAAACTGAGTGCTTACACTACAAAGGAAATGGTCACTGGAAGCGGAACTACCCTAAATATTTGGTGGATAAGAAGGATGGCAAAGTGAAAAGGGGTATATTTGATATACAGGTGTTTGATGTGTGCTTTACTAGTGTTTATAGCAACCCCTCGGCATTTGGTACTGGTTCAGTTGCTAAGAGTAGTAACTCGAAACGGGAGTTGCAGAATAAACAGAAACTAGTTAAGGGTGAAGTGATGATGTGTGTTGAAAGTAGTTTCAAGATTGAAATGATCATCATCGCACACTCCCTATTCTTTCGGGATTAGTGTTGAACCTAAATAAATGTTATTTGGTGTTTGCGTTGAGCATGAATATGATTTGATCATGTTTATTGCAATACGGTTATTCATTTAAGTAAGAGAATAAACTGTTGTTCTATTTACATGAATAAAACCTTATATGGTTACACACCCAATGAAAATGGTTCATTGGATCTCGATCGTAGTGATACACATATTCATAATATTGATGCCAAAAGATGCAAAGTTAATAATGATAGTGCAACTTATTTGTGGCACTGCCGTTTGGGTCATATCGGTGTAAAGCGCATGAAGAAACTCCATAAAGATGGATTTTCGGAATCACTTGGTTATGAATCATTTGATG
>NW_021223383.1:0-1807 GCF_002162155.2 Triticum dicoccoides
AGAATATAGCCATCATGCATCTTTGAAAGGTAGCGGGTGCATTACATAAACCAAATGGCATACGTCTCTAAGCAAAAGTACCGGAAGGGAAAGTAAAAGTAGTTTTTGATTGATCCTCCGCTGACACGGGTATTTGCGAGAAACCAGAATAACCATCTCGAAAGCAAAAATGTGTATGTTTGGATAGTCTTTCTAGCATTTGATCGATAAAAGGTAAAGGGTAATGATCTTTCTTAGTAGCTTTATCTAATTTACAGAAATCAATTACCATCCTATAACCTTCTTTGCGGGATCAATTCATCTTTATCATTAGGAACGACAATAATACCTCCCTTTTTAGGAACGCAATGGACAGGACTTACCCAATCGCTATCAGCAACGGGATAAATTATACCTGCCTCAAGGAGCTTTGGTATCTCCTTTCTTTCCACTTCTTTCATCTTAGGATTTAACCGTCGTTGAGGATCTCCAACTGGTTTGGCATCTTTCTCCACTTTAATTTTGTGTTGGCATAGAGTGGGACTAATGCCCTTAAGATCATCCAAAGTATATCCAATAGTAGCACGGTGCTTTTTCAGAGTTTTCAATAATCTTTCTTCTTCTTGCTCTGAAAGGTTAGCACTAATAATAATAGGATATATTTTCTTTTCATCAAGATAAGCATACTTAAGATTATCAGGTAATGGTTTGAGATCAAACACGGGATCACCCTTGGGTGGAGGGGGCTCCCCTAGGATTTCAACAGGTAGGTTGTGTTTCAGAATAGGACCCTGTTGAAGGAACACTTCATCTATTTCCCTTCTTTCATTCATAAACATATCATTTTCATGGTCTAGCAAATATTGTTCTAACGGATCAGTAGGAGGCACAACAATAGAAGCAAGACCAATAATCTCATCCTTACTAGGTGATTCTTTATCACGGGGTTGTCTGCGAAACTTAGCAAAATTAAACTCATGAGACATATCCCCTAAGCCAATTGTAACAACATCCTTATTGCAATCAATCCTAGCATTAGCAGTATTCAAGAAGGGTCTACCAAAAATAATGGGACAAAAGTCATCTTATGGCGAACCAAGAACAAGAAAATCAGCAGGATATTTAACCTTCCCACACAAGACTTCAACATCTCTAACAATCCCACTGGCTTAATGGTGTCCCTATTGGAAAGCTTAATAGTAACATTAATATGTTTTATTTCAGCAGGTGCAATATCATGCATAATTTCTTTATATAAGTCAAAAGGTATTGAGCTAGCACTAGCACCCATGTCACATAAGCCATGATAATAGTGATCTCCTATTTTAATAGAAATAACAGGCATGCCTACAACAGGTCTATGTATCTTAGCGTCTGGTCTAGCAATATTAGCAGCCTGTTCACAAAAGTAAATAACATGCCCATCTAAATTATCATCCAAGAGATCTTTAACCATAGCAATACTAGGTTCAACTTTGATTTTCTCAGGAGGTGTATAAGTTCTAGTATTACTCTTACGAACAACAATTGAAGTTTTAGCATGATCCTTTATCCTAACAGGTAAAGGAGGTTTCTCAACATAAGTAGTAGGAACAATAGGATCATCATAAGTGATAGTCTTTTCGTCAACTGTAATAGGTGCAACTACTTTTACTTCAATGGGAGGATTATATTTAAACCACTTCTCCTTAGGGAGATCAACGTGAGTAGCAAAAGATTCACAAAAAGAGCTACTATCTCCGAGTCAAGTCCATATTTAGCGCTAAATCCACGAAAAGCATCGGTATCCATAAAAGATTTAACACAATCAAACTTAGGTGTTATACCT
>NW_021223384.1:0-4006 GCF_002162155.2 Triticum dicoccoides
TGCACCGCAGGTTGGGACAATAAGCCTCCGGAACCGCACCTTTTGAGTTCTGTACGGGAGAAGGGTGATAAGGTTTTTGGGGAGCGCTCAGCGCGACTACTGACTTCTTCGTCACGAACGCCCTGGACTCTGACGACTACTTCCCCGACGATGACTTCTTCCCCGACGTCGACAACCTTCTCGACGACATGGCTGGCGAGGACACCAACCCCAAGTCCAGTGCTGCTGCTGCTGCTGTCCTATACGTGTTCTTACTCTTTCTGTTAGAGGTCCTCTCACAGTTATTTGCTCTAGTGTATGTCCTACATATGTTAGGTTCTATGCCATTTATGCAACCTGTTCTACTATCTGCTCTAGACATGTTTGGTTGCAGTTCATATATGAAGATGTTATTTACCTTCTCTCTGTCAGATCGCATGACTACTTTTATCCATGTTATATTAGTCATGCTTATCTAATATTTCTATTAATAAAATCATTTGATAAATTGCTCATATTTCCAACAATTATATTGAAAAAATACTGTTGATTTTTGTACACCGGCTTCCATTATGTCCCAAATTCCGTGTTACAAGTTGTGAAATACACCCTTATTAAATACATCGTTGCTTGAAATTTTACGGTGTGGTTAGGTGGTGCATCAGGGTAACTTTAGCTCTAGCTCCGCCCACATGCCCTGCATTGCCTCCACCGTGATGGGCATTGCGTCAGTTGGCGGTCCGGACATCTGATGATCCCTGGCGTGCATGAATGGGAAGCTGTCCATCTGCGCCGCCGCCCACTGCTCCATCCCGTTCACGTGGGCCTGGTGGTAGTACTGCTGCGCGCAGCCGTCCGCCCCGTAGGCGTCGCTGTCCGCGAAGAGCAGCCTGGCATGAAAGTTGGGGCTGAGGGTCGCTGGGTCGAAGCTGTTGGCGAACCCGCTGCCAAACATGGAGTACTGCAGGCCGGGCGGCGCGGTGCCGGTGGCACAAGATGTACTGCTGGGAATCGTCGACGTCGCAGACAACATCCCTGCCGCAGTGGCTTCCAAGGCGGACGATGCCGTCTTGGGCTTGTCCTTGCGCTTGGCGTGGCGGCGGGTGGGCACGTCTCGGAGCGCACCGCCGCGGGTCCAGTAGCGGCGGCAGGCGCGGCAGAAGTGGCGAGGCTGGGTGAGGGAGTAGTTGTTGAAGTAGCAAAACTTGGTGTTGGTGGAGTCGCAGCGTGGGCAGTTGAGCCCCGGTACCGGCCGCGGCACCCGCGCCAGCCGTGCCCGCTCTGGCATGGACATCGGCTTGCGATTCCCGCTCTCGCCTCCATCGCCATCCCCAGCACCACAACCCTCTCCGGCCCAGGCCGTGGCCATAAACCCTTCCTGATTGCTGCCTCCACCATCACCAGGACCAGCAGGTGGAGTAGCAGTGTTATGAGTGCTACTGCCGATTTGCTGCAGCTACGAATCAACAAGGAGATGAGTAATCAATTAAGCATATAGCCAAGATGTATATGCACGAAGTATATTCGAAGGTATATATCTGCAATAACAAACCCTAGCTTAGCTAGTGCACAGACACACATACTCTTTTTTCTTGTGTGCAAAATCTTGAGGGACTATACTACTTATTAGATAGCTATAGAAACACAAGGATGCATACCTGCTGCTGGCTGTGGTTTGTGTTCCAGCAGCTTGATGAATCTAGCAAGGCGGGAGGGCGGATCATGACCGGTGATCTAGACTTCTAGAGAGGCTATTTAAGAGAGTTGTTGGGAGGGCGAGAGCTGCTGGAGGTTGGAGAGAAGAGATAGTGGGAGGGAATCAGAGTACTGCTAGTAATAGCAAGGAGGGAGCAGCCAGGTTGCTAGCAACACCAAGAGATGAGAAAGAAAGGACATATACACACACACTCTGTATATATAGCCTTTGGAGAGCAATAGCAGTGGAGGACCCACATGTTGTCGTTGTTTTCCTTTATTGGCACACTTCTGCTATTTTCCATGGTGAATGCTGACGCGGCTGAAAGCGCCACCCATGCTAGCTACAGTTTTCAATTAATTAGTCAGTGTACTCTGATTAGCTAAGCTGATAGTTAATTTGCAACCGCATAATTAATCACCCAGGCCACCACATAGAGTTTCTTTTTTTTGAGAATCAACAAATAGAGTTAAATGGTACTAGTAATTTGGCAGGCCTACATATTTTGTTTGAATTCTAGCAAGCCATATTACTCACTATGTTATGAGACAACCACACGTTTTCATCATGTGTTGCCATTCTCATCATGTGTTCTTTTCTTCTTCTATTTCGACGTTTTCATAATATTGTGTTTCAAAGATACCATAAAACGTGGAATATATCAAAGCGAATTGAACTTCAGACAATGTGCATGTCTTGTATGCATAAAGCAAAAGTGGCAATGATCTCTAGTGTTGTCTTGGGTATACAACTTAGTTTTGCATCTGAAGGGACTAACATTATATTTGACCACTAAAGTGTTGGCTAAGTTTATTTATGATTCCCATACTCTAAATGTAAAGATTGGATGCCTTGATCGCTAACCTGGTGATATTCAGGTGACCAGATGATTTGCGCACATACTCTAAAATTTAAAGTTTGGATGCTTTGATTGCTGACCTGGTGAAATTCATCTGAGCACTAATGTGGTGATGCTTTTATGCACAAACCAATCGGCACAAAAACAAGATAAAAAAACATGCATTCGTTACTAAACAAAACAGCAATGGAAATTCAGGACAAGATAAAAGAGGAATAAATTTAGAAGTTTGAACAAAAATCTGGAAACTGTGGAAAACGTATAAATAAATTATACATTCACGAGCAGTCTTTTTATAGTACTCTTGAAGTGTATTCAGAACAATTATTTACTTATTGGAATACTTATAGGGTTTTCCTGATTTCTGTATAAATTTGTATGTAAAATATATTTTATTCATTTTTATTGATTTTCATGTCGAAAGGCTTGTTATGGGTGCAAAATTGCCGCCATGTCAATGACTATACTGTTTTGACTTGGGTAAAGGATCAAATCTGCTCTGTGTCAGAAGTTAAGGGTCAAGCTTTTCTAATTTCAAAATATAAGAGGCAAAACTACAAAAATTAGTAAGGTAGGTTTGGCGTTGAGTTTTTCCACTTGTATACCAAGGTAGATGTTTGTCTTGAATCCGAGCGAGTTGGCAACCTCGAGCAATCAAGTTTGACTCGACTCCCATGGTTGTGCATTCTCGGGCACAGGGAGCACATTAATAGCTCTTCGTTTATTACTCTAGGGCCGATTTTTGGCATGAATAAATAAATGTTTAATTGAAGCCAGGTGGTTTGCAAGTACCACTGTTCATTCGTAATATGATAGTTGCGGGTACTCTACGTAGCCGGACTTATACATACTCTCTTGTCATCTTCATATCCGTCGATGATATGAAATAGTCATCATGAATACGAGATGACAACTAAATTTCTCTCGCTTTAATTTTTCATGTGTGTTAACAGTTACAAAACAAATACACGTGCACATATAACATTGATCACCTTCCATGATGTAATATATTAGTTCCTAATATTTTTATGTATGTTTGTCATGTCGACATGGTTGCTACGTGTGCAAAATCGCCTCCATGTTATCAACCATAATGATTTGAATACGGGAAAAGCTCACATCTGCTCATTACCAGCCAGCACTTGGGGTAGGTGTCGTGGGCGATGAGTTTTTTTCTCTCCAATTTTAAATCAAGATAGAAAGTGGCAGGCAATCATGTCCAATTCAATTTCCATGGTCAGTACACATGACAGTGTTCTTGGTTATGTGCATGCTCTGCTGCAGAAAGCAAATTAGGTGCCCTTCTTCGATTACTCGACGATTGATTGTCCATGTGAACAAATAAGTGTTTAATTGAAGCCAGGTGGTTTGCAAGTATCATTGTTCGTCCGTGCTATGATAATTGTGGTCACTGTTGGTAGCTGTACTGCAGCGGGTAGTGTATGTATGTACGGAAGTGACCTGCATTTTTG
>NW_021223385.1:0-6005 GCF_002162155.2 Triticum dicoccoides
GTGAGACCAAGGATGAGACCATACTCGTGCAGGACCTCACCGATGCTCTATCAAAAAAGAAGTTTGTGTTGGTCATGGATGATGTGTGGGACCAAGAAGCATGGGAAAACGTGCTTCGCACCCCCATTCTTAATGCTGCCGATACACAACCAGGAAGCCGAGTATTGGTTACCTCAAGAAAGGAAGATGTCGTACGGAGCATGGGAGCTTCCATCCTGCGTGTCAACATACTAAACGATGAAGATGCTTGGTGCTTGCTAAAGAAACAACTGCCGCAACCACTGGTCAGTAACTCATCTGATTTAGAGACAAGTAGTACAATATTTTGGACATTCGTTTAGTTTCTCTAGTAGTACTGTTGCACATTTGGGTTGGAAGTATGATAAATATATGTGTGTCTCTATATGAAATTTATAAAATATTTTGTCCAATGCTGTTTACGACATTGGCTCGATCGCCATACCTTTGATCGCTGCTTTTGATACATATAGGTTACTGGAAAATTGTATCATATTATTCATGGAGAAATGAAAGATTCCATTTTCATACGGCAAATCGTATGGTATCCGATGCGATGTGATGCGCTACTTGCCACAAACAACCGTGGTTTTTTAGTTGCAGTGGAACATAAGTCCTGCCTTGGCAAGAAGATGGGAACTTTGACATGTGAGGATATGAATCCATAATTGGCCAGATTAAATTAAACTGGAAAAGTGTACAGAACTGTGCAAAAATCTTTAATCTTAACCTTTTAGTTTAGATAGGAGAATGTTTAGTTAGTAGAAATTTGAGTTCTTTCGAAGTTTTATATTTTGCAAGTTGGAAAGCTATGTTTCAAGTCTTAGTTTTGAATTTATATGTAACTAGATTTTGTAAAAGAAAAAGTAAACTTTAATTCTGATTATGTATATCACCATTTTTCATCTACAAATGTGTTGTATTTTGCATATTTACGGGCACAACACAATTTTGAAATTTTACTATGGGACATTATTTTTCTGGAAGTACTACACATGCTGTTTTTGTTCATACATCAGTAGTTCAATACTACTATCTGATGATCTTTTGGGCCAGGGCTACTTGGCTAGCTCATACATGCTATTTGAATAGAAAGTTGTGTGTCATATGTTTTTTGTTTTTTTGCAAACTCTTGTATATACCAAGATGTACAAATCCAAACCATGGATATAAAGTTGTCCTATATTGTTGGCAGGCCGATGCTGGAGGTGATTTTGATGAACTGAAAGATATTGGGATGAAGATTTTAGAAAAATGTGATGGGTTACCACTTGCTATTAAAGTAACTAGAAAAGTGGCCCGCTCGATGCGCGGGCTAGAATTTTATAAAGTTAAATGTTCTGAATATATTATTTGTTTTTTCCAAATGAAAATTTGAAACCAAATGTGGCGATAGCTTTTATGCATGCCAAACAAACTTTAGTATTATGATCAACAATATTCTTAAAATTATATTTGTATTTTTGTGCTGACATTTTTATCATGTTGCTTAGTTTCCTGTAAACTGAAATTTAATGGTCCTGATTGTTCATATAGTCATTGGTTAATTTTCTACCGGTAGGCCAGGTTGGCATATTTATTTAGTAACCTTGTACTGGAACTAATTTAGTTTATGTAGATAGTATATGCGTTTCCATCAAAACTTTGTTGGTAGGTGTTTGGTTCCATAGACGTGGACCCATCAGAACCAAGGGTGGCTATATGTTGACTTCAGTTTTTTGTTAGTTTTTTGCATAGTTTTCAGCAGTACCAAGGGAGGAGAGTGAGAGAGTAAACCTTTTTTCTTATTACCAACTAACCCTTGATATATTTGGCATAATGTGTACTCAAGTTACCAAGGTGCATTTAGAAAACATCATTTGTTTGCTGGATCCCATCAGTATGATTCTTCACATTCCCATTATGTAGTCTTTATTAATATATAATAGTAGAATATGAGAAACAGGTTTGATTGCATTGTACGTATGAAATATGACAATGTATTGATGCTCTCAGTATTGGTTTGCATTAAATAATAATCTTGTAGAATCAAAGAATCACATACTATAGATTGTTGATGTTTGGTAGTAATGATTTATTTCCACCAGTTGATGCATGTTTGAAATACTTTGGCACGGTAGTACACCATATTCTACCTGCCATATCATGTTAGAATAGGAAAGTAAGATAGGAAGTGGCCTCCTTTAGTGAAAGAAACATCATACTGAAATCATGTTATTCGTTCATTCCATTAGAATATTTTTGTATAGACTATATCCTTGACTACATCATCCTCATCACTACTTTCATCATTTACCATTATCCATAGTCCATCCATTTTGTTACTCTTGAGAAAGCTATGCATAACCATCCACGTGTAAGAACTTGTTCATGCAGATATAGTCCTATAGTGTTTAGAGATTGTTCCATGCTTTTGTTGATAGTCATAGCAAAGCAAACTAATATATGGTATTTTCTCCTTTTTAGAACAAATGGTAATGTTGATTTAGTTGGTGAGATGACTACGCTTGCAATATATGACTTTCTACCACATGTGTTTCAGTTATTATCTGTGTGCTTCGATGAATCTTCTGCCAAGTTGACAATCGTCATCCTTGTACCATTGCATAACCCATCACTTTGGTTAATATACAATGCCTAAGTGCCACTGGGTGGAGGATGTTGCACCGAAGTGTTGTTTGCTAGAGGAAGATGACGTAGATGTGGTATTATAAAATCTTGCACAATTGAAACAGAGGATTTTTTTTACAATGGAGAGATATTTTGTTTGGAGAGATCGAATCCCCATATATTGTCAGTGAGAGTTTGGATTTTTTGAGAGATTGCATCTATATTTATCGGTGAGAATTTATATTTGTTTGGAGAGATTGGTGTAGAAGTCGTACACTAAGATATTTTATGACGGAAAGAGATGTTTTTAGGTGCCGGGGGATTTTATATACATGTATGACACCGTGAGATTTTGGTCGTGTAGAGAGATAATCTATTTGGAGTGGTCGAATCTTTATAAATGAGTTCATCGCAAAAAATAAAGAATCTTTATAAATGAGAAACACTCAGTTCTTTCAGGGGTATGGCTGATCGCTCATCATTTTCGTTCTTTTTTTTGCGGTGGGGTCCCTCAGATTTATCTAGAGAGATAGCATCAATGTACAGGATAGTGTATTTATTTGGAAAGCACATGGA
Source organism: Triticum dicoccoides (assembly GCF_002162155.2). Classification (NCBI taxonomy): domain Eukaryota; kingdom Viridiplantae; phylum Streptophyta; class Magnoliopsida; order Poales; family Poaceae; genus Triticum; species Triticum dicoccoides. The sequence continues at coordinate 3,205 of NW_021223385.1, forward strand.
GACCTTCGTCATGTTTGCTTGCCGAGAGATTTTACCCTGTACGGGTTAGCTTTTTTATTTTGGATGGCCAAATTGCTTGTGGGATGGTACAATTGCTTGCGGGATGGTACAACCTGTGCGACTAAGTTTTTCTTTTTTATAGATGTCCGACGCGCTCAGTTTTTTTTGGATATTCTGGTCGCTTAGTTTTTTTGGGATGGTCTGATCGCCCATTTTTCTATCGCTAAGTTTTTACATGTACGCCTGCGTTTTTTATTTTTGGAATGGCTTAGTCGCTCACTTTCTTTTGAAAAGTCTGGTCGCTAATTTTTTTTAGAGGGGTCAGTTTTGTTGTGTTAGACTAATCGCTCTTTTTTGTAGATGGAGGCCTGGTGGGATGGTCCAACCTTTTGTGAACATGAAGGAGTGCCCTTTTTTCTCACGTTATGGTCCCACTTGGTTTACGTATATCTAACGGTTATACCTTTTTGATTGGAAATAGGCACATCGAATTAAAGGTCGGATGTTTTTAATTGTTGTAAGATTTTCTAAACTAATTATCTTTATTCTGGTGATCCCGTCTAATTATTGTGGTAATTTCTAGCTTATTTATCTTATTTCTGATTAACCAATCAAGCATTTTTTTACATATAATAGATAATAGATAGATAATAATATGGGCGGATTGTTTCGTCCATGTACGGGCGTCCAACTCATCCAACATATGGAGGTATAAATTCTCGTCCATGTATGGATGAGCACCAAGGAAAAAGTTTATATCTCATATCTTTGCTCCTTAATGGTTGGATACATACATAATGCAAGTATGAAAAGTAGTGTCCTTAATATGTGGATATAGATGCTCACGCTTGGCCGGCCGGCCGTGTATTTGTTTTTTGCATGCATTCATATACCAAGAGAAGACTGCATATCCAGGCACCTAAAAGAGTATGGCCCATGCCACGCTAGCATTTTCATGGAGTCCTAGTCTTGCAAGGAAAGAGTCCTAGCCTAGCAAGGGAAAACATAACCCCACGTCTCTCAATTTTTTTTAGGAAAGTCCTAGCTAGCTTTCTTTATCTAAGGATAGGTGCAGTTTTTTTCTTTTTAGTTTTTTTAGAGGTCTTAGATCCAATCCGTTAAATATGTCTTTTAAGTTACGGGTCCACCAAATCAACGACCAGATGTTTCTAATTATTGTGGTAATTTCTAGTTTATTTATCTTATTTTTGATTAACCCGTCAAGCACTTTTTATATATAATAGATAGATGGGTGGACTCTTAAGCATAAGAGATCCTAAGGAACATGACTGGGAGATTGTTTTACACAAGAATCTTGGCTGGAAAGAAGACGATGGGTCACAAGAGGAACTAAACTGCTCAGTAGGCTTGAGCTACGATGATTTATCTCCAGAGTTGAAGCAATGCTTTCTCTATTACTCACTTTTGCCAAAGGGTTCTGGTTTTCAAAAGATTAGAATTATTAGCATGTGGATTAGTGAAGGGTTCATTCAGCATGATGAGAGGTCAGGGTCAGACCAAATTGATCTAGAAGAAATAGGGGATGAGTATCATCGGGAGTTGGTGGCTAGGAACCTTTTGGAGCTTGATGATTCAAATAATAACATATGGGAGTACACCCTGCATGATGTTGTCCGCTCGTTTGCTCAATTTATGGCTAAAGAAGAAGCGTTTGTGGTTCAGAAGGATCAAGCAGACATTAGAAATATTCTTCCAGAAAACAAATATTTTTACCGTCTCTCAGTAAAAGCAGCTCATTCAGAACTAGAGTGGACCATCCTAGAGAAGAAACAAAGATTGAGGACATTATTACTGATAGGCTGTGAGATTAAAGCCGGTGTTTCACTGGCAAATTTTGCTAGCCTACGGGTATTGGATATAAGGTCCGAGGAATCTGATTGGTTAGTGGACTCTGTGTGTGAGCTAAGGCACCTAAGATACTTGTCATTCACCAATACAAACATATCTAGGCTTCCAGGTGACATCCACAGGATGAGGTTCCTTCAGCACATTCGGCTCATGAACTGTACAAAACTGGACAAGCTTCCTGACAGCATCACAAAACTAGCGTGTTTAAGATATCTTAACTTAGGTGGGTCCAATGTAGGTGTTATACCACGAGGGTTTGATGGTTTAACAGATTTGTGAACCCTTCTTGGTTTCCCAGTGAAGATGGATGGGGAGTGGTGCAGTTTAGAAGAGTTGGAGGCTCTTTCACATCTTAGAAGTCTTTCAGTCCAAAGTCTAGAAAATGCGACCGGTGGTTCAGTTGTCAAAAGGGCCAAGATAAGCAACAAGGGAGTGGTGCAGTTTAGAAGAGGTTGCCGGACCAGATGCCAGGTGCAGACCCAAGGCCAAGGGGTATCAACAAGCCCACGACGAAGTGCCGGCTGAGCTCCCAGAAGACCTTGTTATAACCAGGAAGGTAGCTCTGAAGACGCTCAAGAGATGAGCAATTTCAGCAGTAATAAGACAGGCCGTTCCTATCTGCGCTTAAGGACTAAGCATTTAGTAAGACAGTGGACAGATATGATGAAGCTTTGTTTGTGCTCATGTATTCTTTTCTTCCTTGGAGGCCCCTTTTTCAAACTAGTTAGGTTTTGTTCCTTTTCTGGATTTCTGGATTTCTGGATGAACCATTTCATCTGCAATATGTATGTCCCTTCTCCTGTACACTACTCTTTGTATTTCTGGATTGTTTGAGCACACGAGTACTACACGTGTATTGTTGCTCACATGGATCATTAATTATATATACTAGTACCTACTTGTGTGGACTGCGGGATGACAGGGGGCGACCG
>NW_021223386.1:0-3559 GCF_002162155.2 Triticum dicoccoides
CAATGAGAGAACCTTCATCAACATTTATGGGCACCATAGAAGACTTATGATAGTTAACAACTAGCCCAGTTGATCTGGAAAACACTTGCAACATCCCCTTCAAAGCCAGAAGTTGTGCTTTATCTGCTGGTAAGATGATGAGAGTATCATCACCATACTGCACATTGGGGTAATCCTGGTCATGGCATGGTATTGGCAATTTCAAGATTCCCCTCCTGTACATAACATTCACCACTGTTTGCAGCAGATCAGCAACAACAACAAAAAGTAAAGGTGAGAGATAGTCTCCTTGTCTAACCCCCTTCTTACAGAGAAACTGCCTACTAGGAACACCATTTAAGAGGACTGATGATGTCCTAGTGGAAAGAAGCTGCTTGACCCAGGAAATCCATCTCTGATTGAAACCTTTAAATTTTAGAATCTGAAGAATAGTTTCATGCTCAATTGAGTCAAAGGCCATTTCACAAATCTAGCTTACGAATCACTATAGGCCTCTTTGATTGGTGACACTGGTGCAAATATTCTAGGGACCAACCAATACAATCTTGGATAGTCCAGCTCTTAATAAATCCATATTGATTTTTATGTATGCATGCCATAATTATCTTTTGAAACCTATTAGTAGCCATCTTGGACAGAAACTTAAGGCCCATCCTAGTCAAAGAAATTGGCCTATAATCACCAATCCCTTCAGGATTCAGCTTCTTAGGGATCAGGGTGATATAAGAGCCATTAATATTTTCCAAAATTGAAGTGCGAGCATGAAAAGCCTCAACCAACTCATAAAAGTATTGACAAATAATGTGCCAACACTTTTTGAAGAACAATGCATTAAAACCATCAGGTCCAGGGGCTTTGTCAATGGGCATATGTTTGACAGTGTCATCCATTTCCTCTTTAGTGAAAGGCTCAGTAAGAAAGTCTAACCCTTCAACTGGCTTTAGCAAATTACTGGGATCAAAGCGCATGACAATTCCATTGGAAACTCCCATTGTATTTTAAACAATTCCAAATGATGCCCTCCATCTGAGAATGATTAGAGACAAATGATTCATCAGTATCTTTCAAAGAAGCAATAGAGTTTCTTCTATGCCTCTTAGTGGCCATAGCACGAAAGAATTTGGTGTTCTCTCCAACAAGCTTGATATATCTAATTGTGCACCTCTTTTTCCAATATATAAACTGAAGATGTAAGAGTTGTTCCACATGCAACTTGACCACCTTCCTAAAGTTAAATTCAGGTCTGAATAAAGGCCTGAGCTCCTCGAGACCATCAAGGCACACAATCACCTCATTACATTTAGATATCAATACTTTCAGTTTAGAAATATTCAATTGCCACTTTTTAAGAGCTCCTGTTAAACTCATAAACTTATCAGCAATCCTAGCAGTGATATGACATTTATGAGAGGGTTTCTGCCATGACTGTTCAACACATTCCATAAACCCTTCAAGCTCAAGCCAGTAATTCCCAAACCTATTTTTTTTAGATTTGGGGATAGAAGTCTTAATTTTGACCACACATGGTACATGATCAGAGGCTGTTCTGGCCAGGGGTAAAACTTCAGTCACAGGGTATGAAGAAATCCAATCAGCAGATGTGAAGAACCAATCCAACTGCTCTAATAGTGGATTATCTTGCATATTATACCATGTATAAGATCTTTCTTTAAGTGCAAGCTCCAACAAACCTAGGTGGGCAATGATTTCATTGAAAATAAATATATCATTCAAATCCCCCTGGCAAATTCCTATTATCAAGTGACCTTATGAAATTAAAATTACCCACCAGCAGCCAACTGTCATTCATAGGTATCTGCAGATTATACAGCCAGCTGACAAAATTATCCTTAGATTCCCCTTGACAAGGGCCATACACTGAAACTAAGGACCATTGCTCATTATTCTATTCTGCAATAAACTCAACTAGATTGCGAAAGGCTGTATCACAATCACAGTGACCCAAAAAATAGACGAGTTCCAAACTATCAAAATTCCCCCAAAAGCTCCCACAGAGTGGGAGAAGGCAAAACTATCAAATATTTTCGGGCAAAAGGATCTAATAGATCTGAAATCAAAAGAAACACACTTGGTTTCTTGAAGGAAGGCAATAGCACATTGACTCTCCTCCAGCTTCTGCCTGACAGCCCTTTGCCTTGCATCAGAGTTCAAACCTCTAACATTCTAGCATAGAACACTCCAGGTTTTACATGCATTACTCATTAAAACATATATGAGTAGATAATAAAGTCTGATGACACTTAGTGCCACCACAGACAAGAGTAACACAAGTCCAGCTTGACATACTTAAGATATTACAGGGACCAATATAGGACCACATCCCTGACAGATGAAGGCCAAAATAACATGTTCCACCCCCCACAAACTAAAAAGCCATTACACATTTGCACCATCTTTTGGAGTAGCAGAGGGATCAGCCATAAGCTTCTCCACGGTAATAAGATCTTCTACAATGCCAAGCTCATTTCCAATCTGCTGCAACTTGCTAAAAGGAGTTGGAGGTGGAAGATCATCATGCTCCTGCAAGTTATCAGACAATGTAGCAGAGAAAGTCTTGGACTTTGGCTTCCTCCTCTTGGACTGCATAGGTAGCTCCTGAAAAACAGGCTTGAATCATAATTCCTTTGGGTCATATATAGCTCAAATATGCCCAAACATTTCCTTTGCCAGTTCAAAAATAATTCTCCAATATTCCATTTTCTATTCTGCCCTGAATGGCACTTTGTGAGGGAAGTGCTATTTATATTTTCCTAGTGGCTCCCAAGATTTTTGGGGATGCTTGTATATCCAAATCATTGTCTCATGCACAAATTCAACCTCATTTGCTTAGCCATTTTTCCTCAGTGATGTTTCAAAGTTTCAGTCAGATAGAAGGCATTGTGAAGGAAGTACTAGCTAGGAGTATCCAAATGAGTTGCAATTTTGCACACTCCTTCATGTGCTGATATTAAACCTCTCCACACATTTGCAGCCCCACCCAATCATCTATGTGAGCACAAGACCAAATCTTTGATTCTGGCAATATTTTGAGGTTGTGAAGCAAGTGCATTTTATATTGCTTCAAAAATCCTGATAAATTACCAGATCATTCTCCTACCCATAAAACATCTCTCCACCCAATTTGGCATCATTTCATTGAGCCATTAGATCACCATAATTATTCAAAGTTTCTGGACAGAAATGATGTTTGTTAAGAAAGTACCATTTGGTAAACCCATTTGGTATGAGCTTTTTACACTATCATCACCTATCCATATCATCATGATCTACCCAAATTGAGCTCAAGTGGCTACTGCAAATGAGTGCATCATCTTTATTTAGTTTCTGACCAGATTAGGTAGTTGCAAAGTAACTATATTGATTCTTGGTCCAAATACCCTCAAAACCCCTAGGATCTTAGTCCTTCCTAAGATAAACACCCCAGACAACTCCATTGACTCCAATCTATTTCCTGCTGCTCAGTAGTTCTGTGCCAAGATTAATGCCGCAAACTTCTCTCGATGAATCCCAGCTGTCTATGGCCGCTTGTGCTTTTTTT
>NW_021223387.1:0-8029 GCF_002162155.2 Triticum dicoccoides
TCTCTCTCTCTCTCTCTCTCTCGTGTTCTTGAGGTGATACGATCTTGATGTATCGTGAGCTTTGCTATTATATTTGGATCCTATGATGTTTTCTCCCCCCTCTACTCTCTTGTAATGGATTGAGTTTCCCCTTTGAAGTTATCTTATCGGATTGAGTCTTTAAAGATTTGAGAACACTTGATGTATGTCTTGCCGTGCATATCTATGGTGACAATGGGATATCACGTGATTCACTTGATGTTTTTTTGGTGACCAACTTGCGGGTTCCGCCCATGAACCTATGCATAGGGGTTGGCACACGTTTTTGTCGTGATTCTCCGGTAGAAACTTTGGGGCACTTTTTGAGGTTCTATGTGTTGGTTGAATAGATGAATCTGATATTGTGTGATGCATATCGTATAATCATACCCACGGATACTTGAGGTGACATTGGAGTATCTAGGTGACATTAGGGATTTGGTTGATTTGTGTCTTAAGGTGTTATTCTAGTATGAACTCTAGGGATGTTTGTGACACTTATAGGAATAGCCCAATGGATTGATTAGAAAGAATAACTTTGAGGTGGTTTCGTACCCTACCATAATCTCTTCGTTCGTTCTCCGTTATTAGTGACTTTGGAGTGACTCTTTGTTGCATGTTGAGGGATAGTTATGTGATCCAATTATGTTATTATTGTTGAGAGGACTGGCACTAGTGAAAGTATGAACCCTAGGCCCTGTTTCAACGCATTGCAATACCGTTTACGCTCACTTTTATCATCAGTTACCTTGCTGTTTTTATATTTTTAGATTAAAAAAACCTTTATCTACCATCCATATACCACTTGTATAACCATCTCTTCGCCGTACTAATGCACCTATACAATTTACCATTGTATTGGGTGTGTTGGGGACACAAGAGACTCTTTGTTATTTTGTTGCAGGGTTGCTTGAGAGAGACCATCTTCATCCTACGCCTCCTACGGATTGATAAACCTTAGGTCATCCACTTGAGGGAAATTTGCTACTTTCCTACAAACCTCTGCACTTGGAGGCCCAACAACGTCTACAAGAAAAAGGTTGTGTAGTAGACATCAAGGCCACCCTAAGAGAATTGAGCAAGATTCTCAGAGAAATAATATAGATGCACCTAGTCGTTCTAAAAGGAAGAAAAAGAAAAATGATAGAACTTTGCATGCTTCTAGTGAACCTATTACTGAAACACCTGAGAATCCAAATGATATTTCTATTTCTGATGCTGAAACAAAATCTGGTAATGAACCTGAAACTAGTGATAATGCTAATGATAATGCTCATGTTGATGCTCAACCTAGCAATGATAATGATATAGAAATTGAACCTACTGTTGATCTTGATAACCCACAATCAAAGAATCAACGTTATGATAAGAAATACTTTGTTGCTAGGAAACACGGAAAGGAAAGAGAGCCTTGGGTTTAGAAACCCATGCTTTTTCCTCCCAAACGATCCAAGAAAAAGGATGATGAGGATTTTGAGCGCTTTGTTGAAATGATTAGACCTATCTTTTTGCGTATGCGGTTAACTGATATGCTCAAAATGAATCCTTATGCTAAGTACATGAAAGAAATTGTCACTCATAAAATAAAGATATCGGAAGCTGAAATTTCCACCATGCTAGCTAATTATACTTTTAAGGGTGGAATACCAAAGAAACTTGGAGATCCAGGAGTACCCACTATACCATGCTCCATTAAAAGAAACTATGTTAAAACTGCTTTATGTGATCTTGGAGCCGGTGTTAGTGTTATGCCTCTCTCTTTATATCGTAGACTTGATTTGAATAAGTTGACACCTACTGAAATATCTTTGCAAATGGCTGATAAATCAACTGCTATACCTATCGGTATTTGTGAGGATGTGCCTGTTGTAGTTGCAAACGTTACTATTTTAACGGACTTTGTTATTCTTGATATTCCCGAGGACGATAGTATGTCTATTATTCTTGGAAGACCCTTTTTGAATACTGCAGGGGCTGTTATTGATTGCACCAAAGGCAATGTCACTTTTCATGTTAATGGTAATGAGCATACGGTACACTTTTCGAGGAAACAACCTCAAGTCCATAGTATCAATTCTACTGGAAAAATTCCATCGATTATTTTTGGAGGTTTTGAATTTTCCTCTTCCTACTATTAAGAAGAAATATGATATTCTTATTGTTGGGGATGTGCATATCCCTGTTGAGGTAACATAGTGTTATTCGAAATTTCTCCGGTTCCATGTTATTCGGAATGAGTTCGTTAACAAGACTTGATCAACCTTGTTAGTGGATTCCTTTTGTTAAGCATGAGATGGATGAAACTAGAAGGCACAACCTTCTGTACCCTCCTTTTTTACTTTCTGTTATTTATATTAAATAAAATAAAAATAGTATTTTCTGTCTGTTATATGAATTATCCGAGCAATATAAAAATACCCCGAAAATAAAAGTTATCCAAATGCCCTAAAAATTAAATATGATTTTTTCTGGAATATTTGAGAATATTTGGCAATGAGAACACAACAGGAGGAGTTGGCACCTGGCCACGAGGATCAGGGGCACGCCCTACCCCCTGGGCGCGCCCCCTGCCTCGTAGGCCCACGGTGGCCCTCTCTCCACTTATCCTTGCACCCACACACTCCTTCTTCTTCCCACAAACACGAATATCCTGCTCAAACCCGAGTCCAAGCTCATTTTGCTGCCATTTTCGATCTCCTTGCTCAAAGCACCTCTCACAAAACTGCTTGGGGAGATTGTTCCTTGGTATGTGACTCCTCCATTGGTCCAATTAGTTTTTGTTCTAGTGCTTTATTCATTGCAAATTTGTGCTGCCTAGGTGACCATGTTCTTGAGCTTGCATGTCAAATTTATGAGGATTTTTATGAATTCTTGAGAGCAACTGGGATTTATGAGGATTTTTATGAATTGGCTAAGAATGCAGGCCTCACCGACTTCCTCCGCGACCAACGCGAATAGTATCTCTTACTCACCAATACTTTTGTGCAAAACTTCTACTATTATCCTAGGGAATCACCTCCTTCAGTAGAGTTTCATTTATATGATGTGGTTAAGAAGATGTCACTTCATGATTTTTGTCGGGTTTGTTTGATCCCTTTCAAGGGTAAAATAGAGGAACCACATCGTGACGATGTGGATGGGTTTATTGATACCATCACTGTAGGGGGAACGAGGAAGGTTTCCGATGCACGAATCACTAGCATACATTTTCCTGTTTTACGCTACTTTGCAATATTTGCTAGTCGTTGCTTAATTGGTCGCGAAAACTGTGGAAACCTTGGTGTTCCTGATATTATTATTTTGTTCCACGGTTTATTCTGTTATAACTCTATGAGTATGGGCGGTATTATTGCTAAACGGCTGAGTCTGAACCATACAAAGGGCCCCATCTTTGGTGGTATCTATGCTTCACGCCTTGCTGCATATTATAACATACCTATTAGGCACTATGAAAAAGAAGAAAAATTGCTGCCTACTGTTTATTTAGATTATAAGAGTATGGTAGCACATGATTTCATTATAAATAATAGGGAAGGGGAGCTTAAATACAAATTGTTCTTTGATAAACATCATCCGGAGACTATTACCTTGCCTACTCCTTCCTAGTTTGATTTATCTGCAGACCAGTACCTCATCTCGCCGGACGATATTCATGCCTACCGGAGCCCTGCATCGGCCGTAGAGCCAGAGTCGGAACCACAAGTTGATCCTCCATGACAGTCTAATTACCAGTGGGATCCGGAGATGATTGCCAACCAGTGGCAATCAGAGTCTTCTTCTTCGCAGTACGACCCCAACTATTATTATGGATCTCCGCCAGGCCAGCCGTGGCCATAGACCAACTTAGGCCAAAAGCCTAAGCTTGGGGGGGTACGTATTTCCAACCGACATTACATTTATGTTCACACACTCATTGCTAGATGTCGGTGCTCCTACTTTTTCATTGTATCATCCATGCTAGTTTATTTCCTTTTTATGCTCTCTTCCTGTGTGTTTAATAAACCTTAAGAAAAACAAAAAAAATTAGTTGTAGCTTTTAGCTAGTTTTAATTTCCGTGCTTGTAGTAGTAATTAAAAAGAAAACCCAAAAAGATCTCCTGTTCTTATTTTGCTTGTTGGGAGCTTTCCCGTGTAAATAGTTTTACTTCTTTTCTTTTCTTTGGGGGTCGATAGGAGAAGACCATGATTAAATTGTTGAAGTGGCTCTTATATGCATAATTGTTGATCTGACAAAAGATCCCATATTACCTTGTCTTCTCCTGTTTATTGAATGCTTGCAGATTCCAGCTTAGTCCAATGCACGTGCACTATTATTATTATTCACATCATTCGGTCGTGCAAGTGAAAGGCAATTATGACGATATATGATGGACTGATTGAGATGAGAAAAGCTGGTATGAACTCGACCTCTTTTGTTTTGTAAATATGATTAGTTCATCGTTCCTGATTCAGTCTATTATGAATAAACATGCTTGCAATGACCACTAGAGATCATAGTTTCTTGTGCCATGATTGATTAGCTAGGAGCTTATAATGGTTTACCTTGCATGCTAACATGCTATTAAAATGGTTGTGATGTGGTATGATAGGGTGGTATCCTCCTCTGAATGATTTAAGTGACTTGACTTGGCGCATGTTCACGCATGTAGTTGAAACAAAATCAATATAGCCTTCACGATATTTATGTTCATGGTGGATTATATCCTACTCATTCTTGCATTCGGTGTTGATTAATTTTAGTGCATGTTCATGATTGTTGTCGCTCTCTAGCTGGTCGCTTCCCAGTCTTTTTGTAGCCTTCACCTGTACTAAGCGGGAATACTGCTTGTGCATCCAACTCCATAAACCCCAAAGTTATGCCATATGAGTCCACCACACCTACCTATATACGGTATCTACCTGCCGTTCCAAGTAAATTTGTATGTGCCAAACTCTAAGCCTTCAAATAGATATCCTGTTTTGTATGCTCGAATAGCTCATGTATCAACTAGGGCTGTCCGTATCTTCCATGTTAGGTGGGTTATTCTCAAGAGGAGTGGACTCTGCTCCTCACTCACGAGAAAATGGCTGGTCACCGGGATGCCCAGTCCCATGCTTTATGCAAATCAAATCAAAATAATTGCAAACAAAACTCCCCCTGGGACTCTTGTTAGTTGGAGGCACTCATTGTTTCGAGCAACCCATGGATTGATGCTTGTTGGTGGAGGGGGAGTATAAACTTTACCATTCTGTTTGGGAAGATATCGCCATCTCTTGGTTGTTATCTTGACAATGAAAGTATACCGCTCAAAATATTATTCACCTCTATTTCAAAACCGAGCTCTGGCACCTCTACAAGTCCCTGCTTCCCTCAGCGAAGGGCCTATCTATTTACTTTCATGTTGAGTCATCATCCTCTTATTAAAAAGCACCAGTTGGAGAGCACCGCTGTCATTTGCATTCATTACTGTTAGTTTACATTGAGTATGACTTGACTGGATCTCTTTTACCATGAATTACAATGTCTAGTCAGTCCTTGATCTTTAAAGGTGCTTTACATTTATGTTTTGCGGTCTCAGAAAGGGCTAGCGAGATACCATCTTATTATATCATATTATGATTGTTTTAAGAAAGTGTTGTCATCCGAGATTTATTATTATTGCCCGCTAGTTGATTATGCCATTGATATGAGTAAACATGAAACCTATGCGTTATTGTGAATATGGTTAGTTCATAATCTTTGCTGAAAACTTGAATGCTGGCTTTACATATTTTCAACAACAGAGCAAACGGAGTTTGTAAAAGTTTTTTCTTTAGCACTTTCAGTTTATCAACTGAATTGCTTGATGACAAGCAAAGGTTTAAGCTTGGGGGAGTTGATACGTCTCCGTCGTATCTACTTTTCCAAACACTTTTGCCCTTGTTTTAGACTCTAACTTGCATGATTTGAATGGAACTAACCTGGACTGACGTTGTTTTCAGCAGAATTACCATGGTGTTATTTATGTGCAGAAACAAAAGTTCTCGGAATGACCTGAAACTTCACGGAACATATTTTAGGAAATAATAAAAAATCCCTGCAAAAATGAAGACCAGGGGGCCCACACCCTAGCCACGAAGGTGGGGGGCGCGCCTGCCCCCCTAGGGCGCGCCCCCTACCTCGTGGGCCCCCTGGTGCTCCTCTGACCTCAACTCCAACTCTATATATTTGGTTTCGAGGAGAAAAAAATCAAGGAGAATGATTCATCGTGTTTTACGATACGGAGCCGCCGCCAAGCCCTAAAACCTCTCAGGAGGGCTGATCTGAGTCCGTTCGGGGCAACGGAGAGGGGAATCCGTTGCCATCATCATCATCAACCATCCTCCATCACCAATTTCATGATGCTCACCGCCGTGCGTGAGTAATTCCATCGTAGGCTTGCTGGACGGTGATTGGTTGGATGAGATTTATCATGTAATCGAGTAAGTTTTGTTAGGGTTTGATCCCTAGTATCCACTATGTTCTGAGATTGATGTTGCTATGACTTGGCTATGCTATCATGTACTTATTTTATTTTATTTTTTTGCGGGAAAGGTCATGTACTTTTTCTAGGGGATCATGTACTTAGTTGCCCCTTATATTTACATGCATTGTGAGCCCAAGACCTATGTTATTACATATCTCCATGTTGTTATGCACGTTCTCGCAGCTACATTTTCCTCCAAATATGGTCTCTTAATACACATATATGCTAATATGATGAATGATGTTATTATATTGGTTTAGAGTCAATCAAACCATTTACAATATTAAGATATATTTTCGTTTGGTACATGCAAAAATGTTCACAACCTATTAACACCTTATAAGTAAGTGATAATTGATAAAAAAATTATGTGTTGTAGATTCATACATCTGTGGTAACTATGCCAGTATGCATGACTATCATATGTTTTCGTAATTTCTGAACATTTTTATCAACAATGGTATTTCCATATATTTCTAATTCCGAACATTTTACTCCCTCCCTTCCAGAATATAAGGGGTATTGTTTTCCGTGCAAGTCAACTATTTGAATGTTTGACCAAGATTATAGAATAAAATAACAACATCTACAAGACCTAATATATAAAATATGAAACTACTTTTCATGATTAGTAAAATGATATAAATTTCGTATTGTGAATATTGATATTTTTTTTAAAAAAACTCGATCAAACATGCACTCATTTGATTTTTAAAAAAAATACACCTTATATAAAAGAACGGCGAGAGTATATTGTTAAACATGTTATGACTTGGACATCAGGCATTCACCTCAAAACGCTCATTAGCATTAACCATGAATGAGTCTCTCTATTAGTAGGAGTGTGCCAAAATACATTTCTTCCCGTTGCAACCACTAGTCGAAAATAGGGCTTTGGTTCGGGCATGGCAAGCCCATTAGTCCCGGTTCGTTCACGAACCAGGACCCATGGGGGCATTCGTCCAGGTTCGTGAGCCCAGAGGGTCGGCCGGGGCCTCGTGGGCATTGGTCCCGGTTCATATGAACCCATTTGTCTCGGATCTAGGCATGAACCGGGACCAATGGGCCTCGCTCCTGGCCCACAACCATTGGTCCCGGTTCTTGGCTTGAACCGGGACAGAAGGTTGGGCTTCAGTCCCGGTTCCAGCCACGAACCGGGACAAATGAGTTGCCTATATATACCCCATCGCGGGTAGGCTAGCAGCAGTGCGGGTTTTGTGCTCAGTAGTAGCGCGGGTAGGCGCGCTACTAATAAGGCGCTACAGCTATTGCTTAGCAGTAACGTGTGCCTGCACGGGCTACTGCTAGGGAAAATAGCTGCAACGTTTGTTCACTCCCGCGCTATTGCTAATGTAACTACTGGCAGCATGTTTTCTCGCCATCGCTACTAGTATTCTTTTTTTATTTTTTTTATTTTTAGTGTATTTATGCGCCATAGGACAAATATTGGTACAATACCAGTTATGAGGTTTTATCATTATGTCCATAACAGTGTGTCAAATGAAGGTGGATTAGGTTCAAGTGGA
>NW_021223388.1:0-3050 GCF_002162155.2 Triticum dicoccoides
TTTGGGGTTCTGCACACTGAGCGGTGCATTAAGGACATAAGCTTTCTACTATCCGCATAATCGCTACTGTCAACTTTCAACTATATTTTCTCTAGGAACATATCTAAACAGTGGAACTATAGCGCGAGCTTACGACATAATTTGCAAAGATCTTTTGACTATGTTCAGGATAATTAAGTTCATCTTATGAACTCCCACTCAGATAGACATCCCTCTAGTCATCTAAGTGATTACATGATCCGAGTCAACTAGGCTGTGTCCGATCATCACGTGAGACGGACTAGTCATCATCGGTGAACATCTTCATGTTGATCGTATCTACTATATGACTCATGCTCGACCTTTCGGTCTCTTGTGTTCCGAGGCCATGTCTGTACATGCTAGGCTCGTCAAGTTAACCTAAGTGTTTCGCGTGTGTAAATCTGGCTTACACCCGTTGTATGTGAACGTAAGAATCTATCACACCCGATCATCACGTGGTGCTTCGAAACGACGAACTTTCGCAACGGTGCACAGTTAGGGGGAACACTTTCTTGAAATTTTAATAAGGGATCATCTTATTTACTACCGTCGTTCTAAGCAAATAAGATGCATAAACATGATAAACATCACATGCAATCAAAAATGACATGATATGGCCAATATCATTTTGCTCCTTTTGGTCTCCATCTTCGGGGCTCCATGATCATCATCGTCACCGGCATGACACCATGATCTCCATCATCGTGTCTTGATGAAGTTGTCTCGCCAACTATTACTTCTACTACTATGGCTACCGGTTAGCAATAAAGTAAAGTAATTACATGGCGTTGTTCAATGACACGCAGGTCATACAATAAATAAAGACAACTCCTATGGCTCCTGCTGGTTGTCATACTCATCGACATGCAAGTCGTGATTCCTATTACAAGAACATGATCAATCTCATACATCACATATCATTCATCACATTCTTCTTGGCCATATCACATCACATAGCATACCCTGCAAAAACAAGTTAGACGTCCTCTAATTGTTGTTTGCATGTTTTACGTGGCTGCTATGGGTTTCTAGCAAGAACGTTTCTTACCTACGCAAGAACCACAACGTGATTTGTCAATTGCTATTTACCCTTCATAAGGACCCTTTTCATCGAATCTGATCCGACTAAAGTGGGAGAGACTGGCACCCGCTAGCCACCTTATGCAACAAGTGCATGTCAGTCGGTGGAACCTGTCTCACGTAAGTGTACGTGTAAGGTCGGTCCGGGCCGCTTCATCCCACAATATCGCCGAAACAAGATTGGACTAGTAACGGTAAGCATATTGAACAAAATCAACGCCCACAACTACTTTGTGTTCTACTCGTGCAAAGAATCTACGCAATAGACCTAGCTCATGATGCCACTGTTGGGGAACGTAGCAGAAATTCAAAATTTTCATACGTGTCACCAAGATCTATCTATGGAGAAACCAGCAACGAGGGGAAGGAGAGTGCATCTACATACCCTTGTAGATCGCTAAGCAGAAGCGTTCAAGAGAATGGGGTTGAAGGAATCGTACTCGTCGTGATCCAAATCACCGGAGATCCTAGTGCCGAACGGACGGCACCTCCGCGTTCAACACACGTGCAGCCCGGTGACGTCTCCCACGCCATGATCCAGCAAGGAGAGAGGGAGAGGTTGAGGAAGACTCCGTCCAGCAGCAGCACAATGGCGTGGTGGTGGTGGAGGAGCGTGGCAATCCTGCAGGGCTTCGCCAAGCACCGCGGAAGTGGAGGAGGGAGAGAGGTAGGGCTGCGCCAGGGAGAGGTCAAAACTCATGTGTTGGCAGCCCTCAAGACCTCAACTATATATAGGGGAGAGGGAGGGGGTGCGCCCCCTCTAGGGTTTCCACCGCAAGGGGTGCGGCAGCCCCAATCCCATCTAAGGGTGGCGACCAAGGGGGGGGAGAGATGAAACTTGCCCCCCATGTTAGGTGGAAGCACCCCCTCCCCAAACCCTAGGCGCCTTGGGCCCTTGTGGGGGGCGCACCAGCCCACCTGGGGCTGGTCCCCTCCCACACTTGGCCCATGCAGCCCTCCGGGGCCAGTGGCCTCACTTGGTGGACCCCCGGGACCCTCCCGGTGGTCCCGGTACGTTACCGATAAAACCCGAAACTTTTCCGGTGACAAAAACAGGACTTCCCATATATAAATCTTTACCTCCGGAAAATTCCGGAACTCCTCGTGACGTCCGGGATCTCATCCGGGACTCCGAACAACATTCGGTATCCACATACAAACTTCCTTTATAACCCTAGCGTCATCGAACCTTAAGTGTGTAGACCCTATGGGTTCGGGAATCATGCAGACATGACCGAGACGTTCTCCGGTCAATAACCAACAGCGGGATCTGGATACCCATGTTGGCTCCCACATGTTCCACGATGATCTCATCGAATGAACCAGGATGTCAAGGACTCAATCAATCCCGTATACAATTCCCTTTGTCTAACGGTATTGTACTTGCCCGAGATTCGATCGTCGGTATACCGATACCTTGTTCAATCTCGTTACCGGCAAGTCTCTTTACTCGTTCCGTAACACATCATCCCGTGATCAACCCCTTGGTCACATTGTGCACATTATGATGATGTCCTACTGAGTGGGCCCAGAGATACCTCTGTGTTTACACGGAGTGACAAATCCCAGTCTCGATTCGTGCCAACCCAACAGACAGTTTCGGAGATACCTGTAGTGCACCTTTATAGCCACACAGTTACGTTGTATCGTTTGGTACACCCAAAGCATTCCTACGGTATACGGGAGTTGCACAATCTCATGGTCTAAGGAAATGATACTTGACATTAGAAAAGCTTTAGCATACGAACTACGATCTTTGTGCTAGGCTTAGGATTGGGTCTTGTCCATCACATCATTCTGCTAATGATGTGATCCCGTTATCAACGACATCCAATGTCCATGGTTAGGAAACCGTAACCATCTATTGATCAACGAGCTAGTCAATAGAGGCTTACTAGGGACATGGTGTTGTCTATGTATCCACACATGTATCTGAGTTTCCTTTCAAT
>NW_021223389.1:0-517 GCF_002162155.2 Triticum dicoccoides
AAAGCGTGAGTGTTGATGATCGACACGTAACGCATCCCAGGGTTCGTTAATTGTGGAAATCACCCTTGGACCCCAAAATAGTGAGTAATAGTCCACGAAACAGGCCAGAATCAGCCAAAACTGCGAGTGTTCATGACCGACACGTAATCGCACCTTGGGGTTCAACAACTATGAAAATCGCTTCGGGACCCCAAAACAGTGAGTAATAGTCCATGAAACGGGACAGTATTGGCCAATACTGTGAGTGTCGATGATGGACATGTAAATGCACCCCGAGGATCGTCAATCATGGAAATCGCTTTGGGACCCCAAAACGCTGAGTAATAGTGCACGAAGTGGACCAGAATCGGCCAAAATTGTGAGTGTTGATTACCGACACGTAAACGCACCCTGGGGTTCGTTAAGCGTGGAAATCACTTCGGGACTCGAAAATGGTGAGTAATAGTCCAAGAGACGGACCAGAATTGGCCAAATTTGTGAGTGTTGATGACCAACATGTAAACGCACCCCGGGGTTC
>NW_021223390.1:0-1199 GCF_002162155.2 Triticum dicoccoides
TTTTAGTCTCATCTGAACTTTGGTACTCAAGCCGGCAAGGCTTTTGGTGTTGTATTAAGACTTGGTTTGTGGTACGCTGCCGTTGGGGCTTTATTAATTTAAAGCCGGACATATCTGGCGTCTTTGTTCTAAAAAAAACAATTAACACGTCGTCGGGCTGCGCGGGTGGGTGGGTTGTAGTTTTCCGGGTGGTTTACCTGCTCTGCTCCGCCCGCGAGCACAGTCGCCCCCGGTGGGTCGCCGTCCCGCCCGGCGTCGGATTCGTGCAATCGCGATCGCCTCTCCATTTGGCCTTTTGTGTTCAAATGGCTTCTAGCTGCATGCAACTTGATCAAACAACCCGGTTACCTTTTCTTATTTTACTACTGTATATGCAGGTGCCTTGCACGTCGTTATGTTCAAGTAGAACAAGATAATAACTGAAGCTGTGGTTCAAAATCACGAACACCGTCGCCGTTGATTCGAAGCTCCGAGCAGAATGCGTTCACATGCGTTCATCTATGTGCCCAACAAGCCAGGCATGAGCATAAACAATGCAGGGAATGACGAATTAATTTCACACTACGAGTTCCCTCTTATATAAAGCCAACCCTCCGATCTCAAATTCATCAACAAAACAGAAGACACACTCCTAGTTCAATAGAAGCAATAGGATGGCCCCACAAATGGCTAACAGATCATCATCCCTGCTGCAATTGCTAGTCGTGGTAGTAGTGGCGGCGCAGTTCCTCGGTTCGGAAGCCGGCGGTATTTCCATCTACTGGGGCCAGAATGGTGGCGAGGGAACGCTTGCGGAGACCTGTGCCACCGACAACTACAAATTTGTCAACATCGCCTTCCTTGCTGCCTTTGGCAATGGCCAGCCACCAGTCCTCAACCTGGCAGGCCACTGCGACCCGACCAACGGCGGCTGCACGAACCTAATCTCCGACATCTAGTCTTGTCAGAGCCGTGGTGTCAAGGTGATTCTCTCCATCGGTGGCGGGGCCGGAAGCTACTACCTTTCCTCGGCCCAGGACGCCAAAAATGTCGCGACGTACTTGTGGAACAACTACTTGGGAGGTAAGTCATCTTCGCGGCCTCTCGGCGATGCAGTCCTCGACGGCATCGACTTCGACATTGAGGGTGGCACACCCCTACACTGGGACGATCTTGCGAGGTTCCTCAAAGGTTACAGCAACTCCAGCAAGAGAGTATAC
>NW_021223391.1:0-431 GCF_002162155.2 Triticum dicoccoides
CATGCCGGAAGCAATTAATAAGCATGATGTTTGATTGCATGCGTAGTTGTTGTTAAAAAATAACACGTTCTTTAATTGCAAACTGATACTGGGGTGGTGAAGGTCTATTTCGCGCCATCCCGCCTCCGACGATTTTCCTCTCCCGTCATCTTCGCCGAAATCCGCCATGCACTGCGTCCTACGCCGCGTCTTACTTTTGCGCCCGAGTCAGCCTGACTCGCTGGAAACGTCCGATTCGAGCGTTCGCTCTGGGGTGCTTCAAATTTTGCGCCGATGTGAGTCAGGCCTGTTTGCACGCAATCGAACGGCTCATTTTCATCCTGCCTGGGCCTAGTTGGGCTCTATGCAGCCTATCAAACGCATCCTTAGGACCTAATCCATTACGTACGTACCCTTGTACCTTACCATCACATTGTATGTACGAGCACAAA
>NW_021223392.1:0-1314 GCF_002162155.2 Triticum dicoccoides
AAAGTGATGTGCGGTGCCGGGGCCTGGTCTTCAATCCCGTTGATCGGGTCTTCAATGATGAAGCAGGGGCAACAAGGACAAGGTGGGGGTCACTGATGGATCACTAACCAACCTATACTAAGCAGTTTAGGATAAGCCGGTAAGGTAACAATAAGCAGGTTACAAAAAGAGGCTATGCATCAGAATAGGTGCAAACAATAACAGTAGCAAAATCTAATGCAAGCATGAGAGAATGGAATGGGCGATATCGGGATGATCAAAGGGGGGGCTTGCCTGGTTGCTCTGGCAAGGAGGGGTCGTTGTCAACGACGTAGTCGATCACCGGGGCATCAGCGGCCTCGGGGCCTACCGGAGAGAAGAGGGGGAAGAAACAGTAAATACATAGCAAACAGAGGTAACACCAAGCATGACATGACGATACGTAGCGCTAAGCGTGCTCTAACGCGGTCCTAGACGTTATAGGTGAAGGGGGAAAACAACCGGGAAGGTGTTCCCGGTTCCGGACCTGTGTCAGACAGATGACCGGAGGGGGAAAGTTCCATGTTCAGCATGCTAGGGGCATGTGACAGATGAACAGACCGCGTATTCGGATTCGTTGGATTTTTCTGAGCAACTTTCATATAGAAAACATTTTCATCCGAGCTACGGTTTATTTTCTATGATTTTCTAAAGTTTTACAATATTCTGAATTTGTTTTAATTACTAAATTCATCAGAAAAGAATTATGACGTCATGCTGGCGTCAGCCCTGCGTCAGCGGTCAACAGACCAGTTGACTAGTCAATGGGGCCCACGCGGGGCCCATAGGCAGTGACAGGGCGTTGCCCAGTCAGCATTTGACCGGGTCAACGGGACCCATGGGGCCCAGTGGCAGTGGCTGTGGGGAGGTCCACGTGGACAGCCACGTCAGCGACGCCGGAAACGGCGCCGGAGTTGCTCCGGTGGCCTCCTGCGGTGGCGAGCTCGCCGGACTTCGCCGGGAATCGCGCACAGGGGGTCATTTGGCCCGGGACTTGGCGCGTTCGAACGAGGAGACGAAGCCGCGCCGCATGGTGTGGTCGGTTGGACGCGGGGGTGACCGGAACTGCGTCGGCGACGAGTGGAGGCGGCGGTGGGGTTCGGGACCTCGTCGGGATCGGCGTTGCAGTGCGTGTTTTGGCGAACGAAGGAGCTGGGCGAGGTCTACGGCGCTCCAGGAGCTCGTCGGAGCTACTAGCTCGAGCGGAGGAGCTCGGTGGCGAGCCCTACGACGGCAATGGCGGACGGCGGAGCTCGGCTTGCGAGCGAGCTAGCTACGGTGGAGGCGGAGACGCGC
>NW_021223393.1:0-1046 GCF_002162155.2 Triticum dicoccoides
TTCTGTAAGTGATTTATTAATTTCTACCCCATCTCGTTCATATTGCCTGCACTATATATATGTCCTAACTATATTGTTGTGTCCGCTATTATACATGCAGAATGAAGATTAAGGAATGCAGAGTAAGGAACATCCATGATGTTGGGTTCATTGACCCACACATCGTTAATGGACATGTGTTGGAGCGTTACCCCGCCGACGTGGAGGCAGACCTGTGGCAGTTTCTTACAAAGCAGGAACTCAAAAGTGATATTCTATTTCCTTACCATTTTGAGTGAGTGTTTCTGTCTTGAGCACATTCTCTTTTGTTTACTCCATGCATGGTATGTGGCCGGCTAATCGATGAGTTATGCATGACGTACTGTGCATGTATCGTGTCCGCAGGTTTCACTGGATTCTGCTAGTAATTAAAGTTAACACCTCAGAATGTCTCGTCCACGACTCTGTGAATATGGATCCAAAGCTTTGGGGCGGCATGAGAAGAATGCTGCAGAAGTAATTATTTTCATTCATTTGCGCCCTATATCGATCGGCCTATTTCGTTCATTTCCTAATATCAAGTAACTAATTAATAACTCTCTTGTTCATTTAATTTTCTTTACCTCGTAGGGTTTGGAGACGGTTCGTAGATACAAAGGTCGGTGAATTCAAAAAAGAGCTAGAATTCAAAATGTTAAAGGCTAAGAATGCTGGGGATATTCAGCCACCGGAGACCAATCTATGTGGATACTATGTCTGTGAGATGATCCGGAGATACACCTCTGAGCGGGTTCCGAGTGATACCAATGCTAAGAGGAATAACCTCCGGTGGATGCTTAGTCCAGAAGCTCGCTTCCGACCACTTCAAGAGGAACTAGCTGGATGGTTCAGCAGGGAAGTCCTCCATCCTAAAGGAGAACACTATTACGAGGACGTAGAACTTTATATGCATTAAATCATGTATGGAAACTTGTTCAAAATTGTATATGGTCATCCGATGATATTGAATATATATTGTATATTCCTCTTGAATTCTTTTTGGTTCTAATTTCAAATTTATTTGAAAT
>NW_021223394.1:0-1972 GCF_002162155.2 Triticum dicoccoides
GATGTAACTCTTTACGGCGGGCTCTTTTATCACCTCCATAATCGAGAAATATTTCCTTAGTCCTCACTAAGGATATTCTTGACCAATGTCCAGTGATCTACTCCTAGATCACTATTGCATTCCCTTACCAAAGTCAGAACAAGGTATACAATAGGTCTGGTACATAGCATAACATACTTTATAGAACCTATTACTGAGGCATAGGGAATGACTTTCATTCTCTTTTCTATTTTCTATCGTGGTCGGGATTTGAGTCTTATGAATTTCACACCTTTGCAGCATAGGCAAGAACTCTTTCTTTGACTGTTCCATTTTGAACTACTTCAAAATCTTGACAAGATATGTACTTATTGAAAAACTTATCAAGCGTCTTGATCTATCTCAATAGATTTTGATGCTCAATATGTAAGTGGCTTTACTGGGGTCTTTCTTTTAAAGAACTCCTTTCAAATACTCCTTTATGCTTTCCTGAAAAATTCTACATCATTTCTGATCAATAATATGTTACTCACATATATTTATTAGAAAGGCGGTAGTGCTCCCACTCACTTTATTGTAAATACAGGCTTCACCGCAAGTCTGTATAAAACTATATGCTTTGATCAACTTATCAAAGCGTATATTCCAACTCTGAGATGCTTGCACCAGTCCATAGATGGATCGCTGGAGCTTGCACATTTTGTTAGCACCTTTAGGATTGACAAAACCTTCTGGTTGCATCATGTACAACTCTTCCTTAAGAAAACCATTAAGGAATGCAGTTTTGATATCCATTTGCCAGATTTCATAATATTTGGCAATTGCTAACATGATTCGGACAGACTTAAGCATCACTACAGTTGAGAAAATCTCATTGTAGTCAACACCTTGAACTTGTCAAAAACCTTTTTGCGACAAGTCGAGCTTTGTGGATAGTAACACTACTATCAGCATCTGTCTTCCTCTTGAAGATCCATTTATACAATATGGCTTGCCGATCATCGGGCAACTCCACCAAAGTCCACACTTTGTTCTCATACATGGATCCCATCTCAGATTTCATGGCCTCAAGCCATTTCGCGGAATCTGGGCTCATCATCGCTTCCTCATAGTTCGTAGGTTCATCATGGTCTAGTAACATGACTTCCAGAACAGGATTACCGTACCACTCTGGTGCGGACTATACTTTGGAAGACCTACGAGGTTTTGTAGTAACTTGATCTAAAGATCATCATCATTAGCTTCCTCACTATTTGGTGTAGGAATCACTGGAACTGATTTCTGTGATGAACTACTTTCCAATTCGGGAGAAGGTACAAATAACCTTATCAAGCTCTACTTTCCTCCCACTCACTTCTTTCGAGAGAAACTCCTTCTCTAGAAAGGATCCATTCTTAGCAACGAATGTTTTGCCTTCAGATCTGTGATAGAAGGTGTACCCAATAGTTTCCTTTGGGTATTCTATGAAGACACACTTCTCCGATTTGCGTTCGAGCTTATCAGGTTGAAAACCTTTTTCATATAAGCATCGCAACTCCAAACTTTAAGAAACGACAGCTTAGGTTTACTGCTAAACCATACTTCATACGGTGTCGTCTGAACGGATTTAGATGGTGCCCTATTAAACGTGAATGCAGCTCTCTCTAATGCATAACCCCAAAATGATAGTGGTAAACCGATAAGAGACATCATAGGTCGCACCATATCTAGTAAAGTACGATTACGACGTTCGGACACACCATTACATTGTGGTGTTCCAGGTGGCGTGAGTTGCGAAACTATTTCACATTGTTTCAAATGAAGACCAAACTCGTAACTCAAATATTCGTCTCCACGATCAGATCGTAGAAACATTATTTTTCTTGTTACGATGATTTTCCACTTCACTCTGCAATTCTTTGAAGTTTTCAAATGTTTCAGACTTATGTTTCATCAAGTAGATATACCCATATCTGCTCAAATCATCTGTGAAGGTCAGAAAATAACGATACAC
>NW_021223395.1:0-507 GCF_002162155.2 Triticum dicoccoides
GCCCTCCTATGGGGCAGGGGAAATCTCCCCCGCTCGCGCAAGACGCACCTGCACACGATCCTCACCGGGAAGGAGACGGGTCCGGTGGAGGAACTCGATATGGTCTTCGTGGACTTCGGAGCCGTCCCAGGTGTCGGAGCGCACTGGGGGAGGCGCGGCAGTGGAGGAAGAACTCATCGCGAGGTGTCGCAGCAGCATTCGCTGGAGCTTGGGCGTGCGGTGGAGCGAAGAAGAGAAGAGGAAGCAGGAGAGCGAGGAGCTGTGAGGAGGAACAAAGCGAGGGGTAGTGGGAAGGAGGGGCGCGCGTGCCCCCCTCTTCCCCCTACTTATAGCCCCGTGGGCTGCGAAGCCGAGGAGGCGGACGTGGGGATTTACTGCGCTCGCAACCCCACGACCCCCACGATCCACGTAAAGTTACTGTGCGCAGTAACTTCACGGGAATCCCAATCGTCCATCGGGGCCGCAACGGATCCGCTCGGGCGTCGAGGCGCGGTAGTGGCGGGCCCC
>NW_021223396.1:0-1478 GCF_002162155.2 Triticum dicoccoides
GAGCTGTACCCCTTGCCCCTAGCCCAGCCCACCCCCTCCAACTCCTCCTCCTCCTCCGTTGAGCATAGCGAAGCTCTGCCGGAGAACCACGAGCTCCACCACCACGCCGTTGTGCTACCAGTGTTTTCCCTCAACTTCTCCTCTCCCCTTGCTGGATCAACAAGGAGGAGACGTCCCCTGACTTTACGTGTGTTGAACATGGAGGCACCGTCCGTTCGGCGCTTGGATCGGATCTTCCGCGATTTGAATCGCTGCGAGTACGACTCCATCAACTGAGTTCTTGTAACGCTTCCGCTTAGTGATCTTCAAGGGTATGAAGATGCACTCCCTCTCTCTCATTGTTAGCATCTCCTAGATTGATCTTGGTGACACGTAGGAATTTTTTGAATTACTACTACGTTCCCCAACAGATGGTTATTAGTATATTTCCTTGTTCATGATAATTGTCTACTGTTCATGCTATAATTGTATTAACCGGAAACCATAATACATTTGTGAATACATAGATCACAACATGTCCCTAGTGAGCCTCTAGTTGACTAGCTCGTTGATCAATTGATGGTTATGGTTTCCTGACCATGGACATTGGATGTCATTGATTATGAGATCACATCATTAGGAGAATGATGTGATGGACAAGACCCAATCATAAGCATAGCACAAGATCGTGTAGTTCGTTTGCTAGAGCTTTTCTAATGTCAAGTATCTTTCCCATGAGATTGTGCAACTCCCAGATACCATAGGAATGCTTTGGATGTATCAAACGTCACAACGTAACTGGATGACCATAAAGGTGCACTACAAGTATCTTCGAAAGTGTCTGTTGGGTTGGCATAAATTGAGACTGGGATTTGTCACTCCATATGACGGAGAGGTATCTCTGGGCCCACTCGGTAATGCATCATCATAATGAGCTCAATGTGAATAAGGAGTTAGACACGAGATCATGCGTTACGGAACGAGTAAATAGACTTGCCGGTAACGAGATTGAACGAGGTACGGGGATACGGACGATCGAATCTCGGGCAAGTAACATACCGATGGACAAAGGGAATTGTATACGGGATTGATTGAATCCCCGACATCGTGGTTCATCCGATGAGATGATCGTGGAACATGTGGGAGCCAATATGGGTATCCAGATCCTGCTATTGGTTATTGTCCGGAGATATGTCTCGGTCATGTCCGCATGGTTCCCGAACCCGTAGGGTCTACACACTTAAGGTTCGGTGATGCTAGAGTTGTAATGGGAAATTGAATGTGGTTAGCGAAAGTTGTTCGGAGTCCCGTATGAGATCACGGATGTCACGAGGAGTTTCGGAATGGTCCGAATGTGAAGATTTATATATGGGAAGTCTGGTTTCAGTCACCGAAAAGGTTTTGGGGGTTATCGGTATTGTACCGGGACCACGAAAAGGTGTCCGATGGTCCACCGGGTGGGGCCACCTACCCCGGGGGACCAAGTGGGCTGAATATGG
>NW_021223397.1:0-1691 GCF_002162155.2 Triticum dicoccoides
AAAGGGCATGGGCTCAACAGGGGAGGGGGGACATGCAGGAAAAGGTGCATGCATGTCGACATCGCCCTCATAGCAAACAACTGTATAATCTTCACTAATCACCATTAGCATGCATGGTATCAAAAAGGAAAACAACTTATAAATATGTCAGTTGATGATACCACTGTAGTTCTTCATGTATGGTGGACATGACACAAGTTAGTCAGAATCTTTGCCATGACTACAACAACGATATACAAATGGAAGATCATAATGAATTTCCCAAGCCACCATAAATTTGCATAGTCAACAAGCACCCTTACCTAACTCAAGATGTGGCTCCAAATAATGCGCAAAAAAGAGAGCTTTGTAACTCCGGTGGAGCATACCGTATGTGACGGGGGCATCGCCCCCTCCTCCCTTAGTATTCAAATTTTGTATTTTGTAATCCCCTCCGAAAGCCAACCTTCTCAAGTGCTGCTATTGCAACGGGACACGAGGGTTTAGGAGACTGCAGATACTCTTGATAAGAGATCACGACAAGACTACAAAGTTCAAACTTAGAACTGTGCTTCTGCGCCGCAAAAGTCACCGAGAGTGGCGTCGATACAAAAGCCATGCTTACAAGGACAAGAAGAGCCAATTCCCAAGGATGGTAAGTGGAAGTGAGCAAGAGTAAAACAACATAACATGAAATATTTGCATGTAGCACAAGGACGG
Source organism: Triticum dicoccoides (assembly GCF_002162155.2). Lineage (NCBI taxonomy): Eukaryota > Viridiplantae > Streptophyta > Magnoliopsida > Poales > Poaceae > Triticum > Triticum dicoccoides. The sequence continues at coordinate 700 of NW_021223397.1, forward strand.
CAGCCTTGACGACCTTCCGGCTTGATCCACTTGAAGACCAATGGTGTTGTCTTTTCGTCAAATACCGAAGCCAATGTGGTAAGCAACACAAACCTTTGAGGCCTTTGTGCTGTATAAGGATAAACAACCCGCATGATTCTTGTGTCACAAATTCAAGCTTCACAACTCTGGATCTCACCTAAGTATCTTAGACTATGGCAGTTCTTGTAAACATATTGTTACTGAATCATATGATCTTATTTTGCTCCTTCCATACCCCCAACAACTTGCAGTTATTTTCAATTGCTTGGTTTTAAAACAAAATAGACTACTAAATTAGGATTATCTCTCTAATAAAAAAATGGTGTTAATTTGACAAATACTTGCAATTGGCTGCAAAATCTGCAATGTTCTGCACAAGAAACTCTGTTTTCCTTGGCTTTGGATGTTTTAAGTCAAGGGAATGAGTGTACCATGAAAGTACCTCCTGGCAAATAATTAGTCGCTAGCTGCAGGATTCCAACAGAGTGGTGCGCAATTAAGGTAGGTTTTTTGTTCTGTTATGGGAAGCTTCTCTAAGCATGGCTATGACCTATCAAGACACTTTCACGCTTAGTTGATCACGTTGACAGCCACATGGAAGGTGCTCATGTAGATTCCACATCCCAAGAGTTCGTTCTCAAGCCGCAGTTATTTTTCTTACTCCCTTCTCTTCCCTTTCTCTTGTTGATATTTTGTTGGAATGGGATTAGTCTGGTAGAAATGACCGGGATATTGGGAGGAGAGAAGGCAGCCCTCCCGTCGGTTGCTCGAAAAAGAAAACAATACTTGGAGGAGTGAAGATATTTGTCTCTCAAGCTGTATTGATTTTTCTATTTCAAAAGATGGACAAATTTGTACTCACACAAAAAGAAGACGAACAATTTTACAAGACAAACTAATCTTTTTTACAATCTAATTTGGTGGCAAACGGAGTAGAAATAATTACTTCAGATTTTTCAAGATCATTTCCT
>NW_021223398.1:0-917 GCF_002162155.2 Triticum dicoccoides
GCGCAACAAGGGAAAGAACAGCGGCGGTGGTAGCGGCAACTCCAACAACAGCGCCTCTCGTGGGCGGCCCTCCTACACCAACAACAAGGGTTGTCACAACAACTCCAAGAGCCGCCCCGACGCTGTCAAGTGTCAAATCTGCGGCAAGATCGGTCACTCGGCAAGGGATTGCTGGTACCGGTTTGAGGAGGATGAAGGAGAGTCCTCGCAAGATGAGAAGGTCGCTGGTGCTGCAGAAGCCTCATACGGGGTTGATACAAACTGGTATGTTGATAGTGGCGCTACAAATCACATCACCGGTGAACTTGAAAAAGTGACTATGCGGGAGAAGTACCGTGGCCAAGACCAGATACATACAGCAAGCGGATCAGGTATGAGGATTAAACATGTTGGTCATTCAGTTTTTCAAACCCCTCACCGAAAGATTCATCTAAGAAAAATTCTTCATGTCCCTAGTGCATCTAAGAATCTACTCTCCGTTCATCGTATTGCCATTGACAATCATGTTTTTCTCGAGTTTCACCCTTCTTTCTTTTTGATCAAGGATCATGCAACGAGGAAGGTGCTCTACCGAGGTAGATGTGTTCGCGGGCTTTACCCATTGATTCCGGAGTTTAGAAGAATAAATAAGCAAGCTTATGGTGTCACCAAAATCTCCTCGACAAGGTGGCATGATAGATTAGGGCATGCATCTTTTTCTTTAGTTGAACGATTGCTTAGGACGAATAAGCTCCCATATATTGGAGAGCGTGATGTCGAAACAATTTGTGATTCTTGTCAAAAGGCTAAAAGCCATCAATTACCTTATCCAATTTCCACAAGTATTTCTACCAAACCGTTGCAACTTTGATTGCTCCTATTCTGATGCATAGCCTGCTTTTGTACCTGCTATTGTTACCTACTTGGTTATCCTAAAC
>NW_021223399.1:0-479 GCF_002162155.2 Triticum dicoccoides
CAAGATCCATCTGTCCTAATGCAGCGCCTCCCGAACTGATCTATTATTTCTGATGGATTGAGCGAAAACCGCCGGGTATGCCAGACACAATTGCGTGCCGCCGATCCACGAGGAGCACCAGAAGGAGGCCGTTGCGCCGTCGCCGATGGTGACCACCATGCATGTAGCGAACAGGGCGCGATCGGCAGCGCCACAAGGGATGCCTGTGCCGACCCACGGGCGGGCTGGCTGTGTACAGGAGAGCCAAAGCCATCGTAGCCGCAGGGCACGAGCGAATTTGGGAAGATCATGGATCCCCAGTCCCCCAGTGCGCTCTAGCGTGGTGACCACCTGCCAGCCCACCTTACACTTTCCTCCGGTGAACTCCTCATCTTGCACCCAAGGGAACCGCCGCCTTGCCTTGTCAACGTCCTTGAAGAACTTCCTCGGTGCCTTAACACCGTGCTTGCAAAGGTGTGCATGGCTGAGAGGACACACCC
>NW_021223400.1:0-1235 GCF_002162155.2 Triticum dicoccoides
GCAATACCTTATGTGCAGTTCTATCTCCAGCGTGGTGTCCGCCATAAGCTTCGGAGTGACACTTGCGTAGGATCTGTTCCTGTTCATGCTCATGTACACAACGTCTAATAACACCATCTACTCCTTCTTTATAAAGATGTGGGTCATCCCAAAAGTAATGTCTCAAATCATAGAAAAACTTTTTTCTTTTGCTGATATGTGAAACTAGGTGGTATAAATTTTGCGACAATATAATTAGCATAATCATCATACCATGGAGTGCTACGAGAAGTACTTATAACATTTAATTGTTCATCAGGAAAGCTATCATCAATAGGTAGTGGGTCATCAAGAACATTTTCTAGCCTAGACAAGTTGTCTGCAATGGGGTTCTCAGCTCCCTTTCTATCAACAATATGCAAATCAAATTCTTGTAGCAAGAGAACCCATCTAATATGTCTAGGTTTAGCATCTTTCTTTTCCATCAGATATTTAATAGCAGCATGATCAGTGTGAATAGTTACTTTAGAATCAACAATATAAGGTCTGAACTTATCACAAGCAAATACAACTGCTAAGAATTCTTTTTCAGTAGTAGCATAATTTCTTTGAGCATTGTCTATAGTCTTACTAGCATAATGGATAACATTTAATTTCTTATCAACTCTCTGCCCTAGAATAGCACCTACAGCATAATCAGTAGCATCACACATAATTTCAAAGGGTAAATTCCAATCAGGTGGCTGTACAATAGGTGCAGAGATTAATGCTTTCTTAAGTATTTCAAATGCTTCTACACAATCATCACCAAAGACAAATTATATATATTTTTGTAATAAATTAGTCAGAGGCCGAGAAATTTTTGAGAAGTCCTTAATGAACCTCCTATAAAATCCGGCGTGACCGAGGAAACTTCTTATACCTTTGATGTCCTTGGGACATGGCATCTTTTCAATAGCATCAACCTTGGCTTTATCAACTTCAATACCTCTTTCAGAAACTTTATGCCCCAAGACAATACCTTCATTAACCATAAAGTGGCACTTTTCCCAATTCAAGACAAGATTAGTTTCTTCACATCTCTGCAAAACTCGATCAAGATTGCTCAAGCAATCATCAAAAGAGGATCCATAGACGGAAAAATCATCCATGAAAACCTCACAAATCTTTTCACAAAAGTCAGAGAATATAGCCATAATCACCTACATTAAACTCACGCTTTTGTATCCTTTTATCATGCCATCTTTTAACTTATT
>NW_021223401.1:0-1069 GCF_002162155.2 Triticum dicoccoides
TTTTATAGAACGAAGATGCAAGAAGCGTCCGACTTCAAATTAATATAAAGCTCACACACCCGGCAACATCCATAGAGTACAGGTCACATATTACAAACCCAGCATCTGAGAGATAAACTGGTCGAGGTATTCCATGTCGCACTGCATTTTGTTTTTATCTTCTCTGGTTGCAACAACAAATCAGAAGAAATTTTATTGAGCGGTCAGTCACAAAGTGTAAGCTTAAGCTAAAAGAAAACAAAAAAGGGGAGGGACAATTACTTCAATATTTACACTTCATAGTGCCACTAATATCACCTCGTACTCAAATTGGCACAGCAGCAACATAAAACAAAATATTGTCATGTAATATATTTTTTTGAGAAGAGAATCAAAATATCCAAGATCTGATGCTTAAACAAGTTTCGGTTTTACAAAAAAAAGCTTGTACAAGTATGCAGACAGACGATGGAAGTTAGACAGCATAGAAGCAAAGAGAATTGCTAGACAGGCGATGGGTTGTGCCTGATATCTACACGTCAAGATATAGCAGCCATCGATCCCCTCGGTTCACATGGGCCGCAGCCATTGATCAAGGTCGTGTGAAAACCGTCCTGCAAAGAGTCGTGTGCAAAGCAATTTCGTTAAACAAATTCTGGAAAAATTAACACTCTGCATTCACAATAGTCAATAGTTAACCGTGGGTGAGGATCCTCTGTTGCTCTGGAATTCTGCACGGGATGCAAAATTGCTGCTTAGCCTCCTCCCCGAGTATCCTTTTCTCTATTCTACACATGTTGCATAACAAAAATTGGGGCATTTACTAACAAAGATTATATACAACAAAGAATGGTAAAAGAAAAGAGTGCACAGACTGTACGTAGTAGACATACGAAAAAAAAGGAGCAAAGATAGAGATAAGATGAGCAAATGAACATGGAAAGAAGAGACGAGTTGCTGCAGGCGTGGGATCGAGTACATGCGCTGGACATGGCGAAGGGAAGGGGAGAAAGAAGATTTCACGGTGATGGAACTCACCTGACGCCGTTCTCCTCCTGGCGACGCTCGGCAGCGTCAAGCTCGTACGCCC
>NW_021223402.1:0-444 GCF_002162155.2 Triticum dicoccoides
CTTATTGGTTTACTTGGTGGAAGATCATATGTTCAGATCCTTAATGCATATTATTACACCTCTGATTATGAACATGAATATGCTTCGTGAGTAGTTACGTTTGTTCCTGAGGACATGGGTGAAGTCTTGCTATTAGTAGTCATGTGAATTTCGTATTCGTTCGATATTTTGATGAGATGTATGTTGTCTTTCCTCTAGTGGTGTTATGTGAACGTCGACTACATGACACTTCACCATTATTTGGGCCTAGAGGAAGGCATTGGGAAGTAATAAGTAGATGATGGGTTGCTAGAGTGATAGAAGCTTAAACCCTAGTTTATGCGTTGCTTCGTAAGGGGATGATTTGGATCCATATGTTTAATGTTGTGGTTAGGTTTACCTTAATACTTCATTTGTAGTTGTGGATGCTTGAAATAGGGGTTAATCATAAGTGGGATGCTTTCC
>NW_021223403.1:0-1190 GCF_002162155.2 Triticum dicoccoides
TGAGCCTTCCACCCTTTACCAAGTATATAGATGCATTAAGATAACAAGATAATATAATGATATCCCAACAAGTAAATAAATGTTCCAACAAGGAACAGCCTCTAATCTTCACCTGCAACTAGCAACGCTATAAGAGGGGCTGAGCAAAGCGGTAACATAGCCAAACAACGGTTTGCTAGGACAATGGTGGGTTAGAGGTTTGACATGGCAATTTGGGAGGCTTGAAAGCAAGTGGTAGGCATCGTAGCAATGGCATAGCAAAAGAGCGAGCAGACTAGCATAGCAAAGATAGTAGTGATTTCGAGGGTATGATCATCTTGCTTGCAAAGTTGTCAGACTTGACTGGATCCTCGAAAGCAAACTCAACGGGCTCCTCGTTAGCGAACTCGTCTCCCGGCTCTACCCAAACAAGACAAACAAGCAACAAGGATACAATCAACCACGTGCAAGGATCAAGCAATATGATGCAATGATGATATGCTATGCGGGATGCGATGCGGGATGCAAAATGCAAGATATGACAGGAAATGCAAGAACCTGGCCTCAACATGGAAATCCAAGCGTTCCACTGGAAAGATGAGATGAAATCGCTTTAAATCGATATAAAGAACGCCGGAATCGGAGTTACGGTTTGGAAATGGCAAGCGATTCAAATATGCCACCGGTCTGCGATTTACAGCAAGTAGCCAACTAAATGCAATGAGATGAACATGCTACAGCAACCAAACATGACAACAATACATGGCAGGGATGCACACAAGATGCTTAACAAAAGTCTAGCACTGGGCTACGACCAATTCATCCATTAAAAGGTTCAAACAAGCATGGCAAAAATGCATATGGCAAACATATCTCAGACTTAGTGAAATTAACACTTGTCTGGAATTTCAGATTAGGTAGCCCTCTTCGGAGCCACAAAACTACATGCTACAGGATCTGAACATGGCAAAGTAAAGCATGGAATGGATCTACTCAAAGAGCTTAACAAAAGTCCCTTAGTGACCTTGAGCCAAAAGGGATCAGAAAATACAACTGCAAGCACATGAACATAGCAAAAGCATAATCAGATCACAGACTTAGTGAAAAACTGGCACATGCTGAAATATAACTCAAGTAGGCATGTTTACGAGCTCGATGCACTCACTACGGTGCAATTCATGGCAAGACAAGCATACATCCATCAAGAAGGC
>NW_021223404.1:0-852 GCF_002162155.2 Triticum dicoccoides
GGTCCTGTGAACATTCCACCACCTATACTTGAAGATTTTTATAACCAAGGGGGATATGATGATGGTGATGATCACGAGCATGAGGACGAGCAGTGCCCATATACTATTTGGCGCCTGGCAACTAATTCCGATGGATCACCTCTTCTCGTGTGTATACAGCCCACTGGTGATGTTACTGCTAAGGAAGCAGGTGTAGTCTCCCATGGTCGCACTGACCGAACCTATTCCAACACCCGTTGCATGGTATTCGGGATGGATACTAGTGTGCTAGCGCCAACTCCTTCTCCCTGGTAGATAATTGATAGTCTTGGTGAAAACTCACTCTTCCTTGGACAAAACTATCCAATGATGGTGAAAGGCGATCCAACTGCTGTTGACACAACGTTACTACCATTTATGAGAAGCAACTGTGTCTATACCTCGGACATTTGGGTGGTTCCCTACCCTGGTACTGATATAGTAGGCCGCTTCAGCCTGGATGATCAGTCCTGCGTTGGTCTCCAGATCGACAATGGATGGCCCGTCCCAGAGAATCACTTGTGGTTCAAAGCAAGTGTTTCCAACGCCGAGGAATGGTTGAGTTGAAGTTCATTTCATTGCTTGTTATTTGTTGCGTGGTGAAAACTTTAGTATTTATAATGTATCCTCGTTGTTGATGTGGGTTGATGACCTGTTGTATGTAATAAAATGATATGCCTGTGATAAACTTACTAAATTTATGAATGGCTTTCGAGTTGCTTCTCTGAGTGAGTGGTGCGACGAGGCAAAAAAAATATTTTCCGAATACATAATTGTACATGCATTGCAACAGGTTATCAGATGGGGCCAATCAACAATAGTAGTACACTATCT
>NW_021223405.1:0-988 GCF_002162155.2 Triticum dicoccoides
ATGAGACGCCTACGATGACTTCGTAAATCTCAAATGATATGCCGGCTCAGTCTCTCGGAGATGCTCATGGGGTAGGGTATGCGTTCATAAAAGTGAGTGTATGCGCATATGTATGAGCGCTTGTGTCTGTATTGTGTTAAAAAAATAGCAAACGGCGTGTATATTTCTATGCAAAAAACCACTCCCGTCTTTCTAATACAGATTTTCTTTAAGGGACAAGGGCGTGATCTTATCTTACACATGAATCTGTCACGAGTAGGACACCAAAACTTTCAAACGAAGACCGAGTATGAGCAGGAAGAGTAAGAAGAGAGGACACCGGCGGGACAACATATACACCGGTTGGCCAACCCGCGGATAAACGGCGGGCGAGTTGGACATATACACCGTCCAGGCCAGTGCGGGGACATAGTTAGGGCAGGTCTGAGCTCGCGCGGAGAGGCTTGGACGTTCTCGTCAATGGGCGCCACCGCCAGCCGCTCAACGCCGGTCGTGACGACAACTCGAATCCACAGCTACTCCAGGCTGCTTCGCCCGCGGACTTTCGACACCATCGTCTTCCGCGATCTCCACTGGAACCTCATAGTGCACCCGGATCGTCTCAACGAGCTGGGCCTAGCGGACAGCTTCATTATCTCAGTTGAAATCGACTACGTGTCCCGGGAAAGTCTCATAGACTCGGGCCTCCACAGAGACATCTCCATAGGAATCGAAATCCTTGACAAGACCGGCGAGCACACCGTCTTCCAAGATGGCAACTTCCTGCCGGGGTCGACGCCTGACGGGGACTACTCGATGTTGTTAGTGTCAAGGAGGGAGCTGGAGGCATCGTCGTGTGTCCGCGACGGCGGCTTTACTGTCAGGTGCACCATGACTACGAAGCAGCCAGCAAAGCGCAGCTTGTCTGCATCCAAGGAGCTTGCGGCCATGGACGCCATGGCCGGGTCCCACACGCTCGCCATCGGCAGCTTCTCCAAGCTTAAGGCCG
>NW_021223406.1:0-1396 GCF_002162155.2 Triticum dicoccoides
AAAGTCATAGCAAAATCAAACACAGAACGTAGTGGATACTAGGGATCAAGTCCTAACAAACTGACTCGATTACGACGATAAATCTCATCCAACTCCATCGTTGTCCAGCAAGCCTACGAAAGAATTAATCACCCCCGATGGTGAGCATCATGGAATTGGCAATGAAGAAGGGTTGGCGATGATGATGTCGACGGATCCCCTCTTCGGAGCCCCGGACGAACTACAGATTAGCCCTCCCAATGAAGAACAGAAGGTGGCGACGACTTCGTATCGTAAAATGCGATGCAACTTTTTCTCTTGTTTTTTCTTGAGGAAACGGAATTTATAGACTTGAGATCAGGGTCAACAGAGCCACGTGGGTCCCACAAGGTAACAAGGCGTGCCTAAGGAGGGTGGCCGCGCCCTTTTGCCTTGTGGGCAACTGGTGGCCCCCCTCGAGTGGACCCTCGCTCCAGTATTTTTTATATATTCCATAAAAATCTCCAAAAAGTTTTGTATGATTCCAAAAACTTTTATTTCTGCACAAAAACAACACCATGATAGTTCTGCTGAAAACAATGTCAGTTCAGGTTAGTTTCATTCAAATCATGCAAATTCGAGTTAAAAAACAAGAGAAAAAATGTTTTGTCCTACCCTCTCGTGGCAGCGGGGCTCCTTAAGGAAACTAAGGGATATGAAGGCCTCCTTTTAATAGAGAACCGGAACGAAGCATTAACACATAATGAATATATGAACTCCTCGAATTACAGTCAACCCCGGAGAGTATCCCAAACAATTGTCACTATGGGGTGTACGGATCAGAACAATAATAAGTGCATATAACTAGGAGATAGGATCAAAAATTCAAATATATTCATGAAAACATAAAAAGGGTCCAGATCTAAAATCATGCCACTTGGGCCCTAGCGACAAGTATTAAGCATGGCAAAGTCATAGCAAAATCAAACACAGAACGTAGTGGATACTAGGGATCAAGTCCTAACAAACTGACTCGATTACGACGATAAATCTCATCCAACTCCATCGTTGTCCAGCAAGCCTACGAAAGAATTAATCACCCCCGATGGTGAGCATCATGGAATTGGCAATGAAGAAGGGTTGGCGATGATGATGTCGACGGATCCCCTCTTCGGAGCCCCGGACGAACTACAGATTAGCCCTCCCAATGAAGAACAGAAGGTGGCGACGACTTCGTATCGTAAAATGCGATGCAACTTTTTCTCTTGTTTTTTCTTGAGGAAAAGGAATTTATAGACTTGAGATCAGGGTCAACAGAGCCACGTGGGTCCCACAAGGTAACAAGGCGTGCCTAAGGAGGGTGGCCGCGCCCTTTTGCCTTGTGGGCAACTGGTGGCCCCCCTCGAGTGGACCCTCGCTCCAGTATTTTTTATATATT
>NW_021223407.1:0-14364 GCF_002162155.2 Triticum dicoccoides
GAGCACAGGTAAGTTTTTCCATTTTGTTTCTTTTCTATTTTTCTGACATTTGTTCTGATTTAGAAAAAATACTAAATCACTTTATTTTCTTCTGACAATTTTTGCAGGGACCTAAGGGAATAATCCAAAGCCCCTCACCAAAATTCAGAATTTTTGGACATATATATATCCAATGCAAATAATTACTGGATTAACTCAAATGGCCAAAAATAAATACTTATGAACTCTCAAAAATATTGGTTGGAATTTTACCTCTGGCCAATATTTTTAAAGAAAATCAGGAAGATTTTCTTGGGACAAATTGAAGCAATTTTTATCTTGATCATTTTCAAAAAGATTTCTGAGGGTTTCACAAATCCCCATTTCAAATTTAAATGAAATTTAAACATGATGCACACATGACTAGCTAGTCTATGTCATACCAGAACTAGGGATGTGACAACTGCTTGATTTTATCCCTCTACATCATGTCATCTTGCATAATGCGTTATTTTGTTCTTATGAACTTAATACTCTAGATGCATGCTGGATAGCGGTCAATGTGTGGAGTAATAGTAGTAGATGCAGAATCGTTTTGGTCTACTTGACACGAACGTGATGCCTATGTTCATGATCATGCCTAGATATTCTCATAACTATGCACTTTTCTATCAATTGCTCGGCAGTAATTCGTTCACCCACCGTAATATATGCTATCATGAGAGAAGCCACTAGTGAAACCTATGACCCCCGGGTCTACTTCATATCATATAAGTTTCCGATCTACAATTCTAGTTTACTATTTATTTTGCAATCTTTATTTTCCAAACTATACAACAAAAATACCAAAATATTTATCTTATTATCTTTATCAGATCTCACTTTTGCAAGTGGACGTGAAGGGATTGACAACTCCTTTATCACGTTGGTTGCAAAGTTCTTAATTGTTTGTGCAGTTACTAGGCGACTTGCATGTAGTCTCCTACTAGATTGATACCTTGGCTCTCAAAAGCTGAGGGAAATACTTACGCTACTTTGTTGCATCACCCTTTCCTCTTCAAGGTAAAACCAATGCATGCTCAAGAGATAGCAATGAGGAGTCGTCCCCGGTATCGAGTGAGGATTTCATCATGGAGCGGAGCGGAGGGCCTACTTTGCGGAGATTGATGCGTTGGAGCTAGTTGAGGAGTTTGTTTTGTCGTGGAGCGATGCAGATGCAGAGTAGAGGATGTCTGTCGGTGTCAAAACCGGTGGATCTCGGGTAGGGGGTCCCGAACTATGCGTCTAGGATCGATGGTAACAAGAGATGGGGGACACGATCTTTACCCAGGTTCGGACCCTCTCTACGGAGGTAATACCCTACATCCTTCTTGATTTATCTTGATGAATATGTGTGTTACATGAGTTGATCTACCACGAGATCGTAATGACTAAACCCTAGAAGCCTAGCATGTATGATTATGGTAATGAATATATATCCTTTCCGGACTAACCCCTTCGGTTTATATAGACACCGGGGGGGATCTAGGGTTTACATAGAGTCGGTACATGAGAAGGAATCTTGATAGTCGGTCGCCAAGCTTGCCTTCCATGCCAAGGAGAGTCCAATCCGGACATAGGTACAGTCTTCGGTCTTCATGTCTTCACAGCCCATCAGTCCGGCCCATCGATAATAGGCTGGACGCTGGAGGACCCCTTAGTCCAGGACTCCCTCAGTAGCCCCTGAACCTAGCTTCAATGATGAGGAGTCCGGCGCGCAGATTGTCTTCGGCATTGCAAGGCGGGTTCCCTTCTATCCGAACTTCAAGATAGTCTTTGGATGCGATGATAGTATCTGGACCTGTCACACACACACACGCCATACATAACCGCAAAGAGGATATACTTTTACACGAGTCTAATCTGCTGACAACTTTTTACAACATGACATCATGTCTGCCCGGTCACAATTCCAAACCACTTTCATGTTTCGACGCCCCACGTCCCGAGACGCGGTTGCCATTGGAACGTCTTGTCAAAGCAGAGATCATGTCCCCTTATCGCGGGATTCTCATCAATGCGGGCATGGGTAACCCAACTGTGTCGTTTATACAGCCCTTGGGAATAGGCGAATCTTAAGGCGAGTGAGGAGGCGTTTAATATCCATTGCCTTTATAAAGGGATAAGGATTCCCTCTTCCCCTCTCACGCCCTCTCTCTATCTCCGCCTTTCCAATCTCGAGCTCCAGCGCCCAAGTTCTCATCTCCTTTCCACTCAAGCAACCATGTCCGGATCCGGAGGTCAAGGCAAGTGGATGGTTTCCTCCGTCAAGGAGGAGAACATTACAGAGCTTCGGGCGGTCGGATACTTGGCGAAGGAGATCACTCACCGCCTGCCGACCGAGGGACAACTCGTCCCCACACCGAAGCCCACCGAGAGGGTAGTGTTCCTCCCTGATTTCTTCCGTGGGCTAGGGTTTCCACTCCATCCTTTCGTCCGTGGGCTGATGTATTATTATGGGATAGATTTCCATGATCTGTCCCCGAATTCCTTCCTCAACATCTCGGCGTTTATCGTCATGTGTGAGGCCTTCCTCTGCATCCAACCCCACTTCAGGTTGTGGCTCAGAGTCTTTAACGTGAAGCCGAAGGTGGTGGATGGCCAGCACGCGGAGTGCGGAGGAGCTATGGTGAGCAAGTTGTCCAACGTCTCCTAGCCCAAAGGTACTTTTGTGGACACAGTAAAGGAGTAGCAGAAGTAGTGGTTCTACATCACAGAACCTCGCGGCACCACCTGGGCCGCAGCTACGGAATTCTGCTCCGGCTCCCATGCGACTCACCTCCTGGGTCGAGAAGAGTCCGGACTGGGGTTCCCCTAACGAGGTGATAGCGCTGCAGACGCGCGTTCAAAGCATGGCAACCAAGAAAGTCAAGCTCATTGATGTGATCCAGGTGATGCTGGTTCGCCGGATCCATCCGTGCGAGTGCCGAAGCCGTCCTCTGTGGGAGTTCAACCCAAAGAAGCATCAGACCCTGGTGAGGCTCTTCGAGACTACTCACGAAGGCGCATGGAACTTGCTCTTTAAGGGCAACGAGAAACCACCAGTCACGATTGTAAACACCTCGCCAGCGAGGTATGCTATTTTTCAATGTATCCCCAACTTAATCATTTCAAGGATGATGTCTGAGCTTATCATTGCATTTCCAGGACTGGATGGAGAGGGCGAAGCGGATCCAGTGTCTGGCTCCGCTGCCTAAAGAATCGGTCATCCCGCGTCTAGCGAAGATGCTGGTGCGGGCACATTATAAGGCGCCGGAGAAGACGGCCAAGAAGAAGGCCAAGGGGGCCAAGAGTGGCCCCCGTCGCAAGGGCACTTCGGACATGATGTTTGAAGACGACGAAGCTCATTCCTCTGTCCCTGAGGACAATGGCGAGGAAGAGGAGGAGGAGGAGGAGGAGGAGGAAAACAACCCGCCCCCTGAGGAGAGGAAGAAGAGCGTCCCAGCGGTCAACACCGCGTGGGACGTTGATAGCAGTCCGGAAAGACGCCCCCGCACTAAGCCCCAGGCTGCATCGTAAGTGACACGGCTCGCTCATGCGCGCATCCGGCCCTTTCTCTTCATTATCTTGACATAGTTAATTGTGCTATTGCAGTCCGGCCCGCGACCATATCCAGCGATACTCATTTGGAGGTTCGTTAGCTCCGTCGGAGATGGCGAGCATGTCGCCACCGCCTGCTTATTCCCCCGGGGCCAGGGACGACACCGAAGTGTTATCCTAGAGGACCACTCCGGATTGGGTAGGAGCCCACGATGCTGTCCGGGAGGCGCCACATGGCGAGACCTCCACTACCGGACACATGGGGGAGCCGATCCCCATGCAGATTGGCGAAGAGGGCCGCATCCAGTTCAGCCCTCAGCCGAATACGATTCCGGAGGCCCATATGGCTCCGGAGTCGGGCCAGCAGCCCCCTTTGAAGGAGGGGGATGCGCCACTTCCACCGATGGCCCCTGTCCATCCAGGGGCCCCGGATAACCAGATGGAGGTGCTTCGAGGCGCCTCCGTCATGGACGAGCACCATGTCCTTATGGGTGCGGTGATCGAGAAGATTCAGTCCGCTAGGAGTGGACTGAATGAAGCCTGCATCAGCCTGCTGACAGGTTTCGAGGTAAGAAAGAGAAAAAAACCGGGGTAGACAGTAGCCCCTGAGACACTGTCCGATGTTCGGCAAGAATAACCGGACAGAGGGTCAATCTTTTTGTAGGAGACTAACGTAATATGTATGAATAAGCAGGCGTCGCTGTTAGCCGCAACCTCGCATGCTGCCAAAGTCTCTGAACTGAGGCAGAGGCTGGAGCGGACCGAGAATGAGCTCGGCGAGGTTAAGGTTCAGCTCCAGGAGAAGCAAGGTGAGTGACGACTTGTTGTGTATTCGGAAGGAGTAGGCGCTGTATATTGGCCGTGGTGTCATAATATGTGTAGGAGCCGTGACCGAGGTCGAGGCCCTGGAGAAGGCCCTGGGCGAGGCCGAGGAGAAGGCTGTCCAGCAGCAAGCCGCACGCAATAAGTCCAAGGCCCGGGTCAAAGAAGTCCAGCAGGAGCTCCAGGATGCGGTGAAAAAATGCGAGGCCTTGGAGCATGATGTGTCGGTTCAAGGGGCCAAACTCACCAAGGCTCGCCAGAGCGCGGAGACCACACGGAATGAGGCCCAGACCGCCCTCCAGGAGATCCAGGAGGCCAAGAAGATCACGGCGGGTAAGGCATTTAAGATGCAAAGCAAGTACGCGGAGAAGCAGTACCTTTTACTAACCCGGGTTCGGAGTTCCCCAGGAGCTTTTGCGGATTTACCACGCAGTGTATCAGACGCCGCGGAGTTCTATCGAGCCGAAGGAGGGGATCTACGGAGAAGCTATTCTGGTCACAGTATGCGGCTGATAACCGACAAGTATAGGGGATTGCAATAGTTTTCGAGCGTAGAGTATTCAACCCAAATTTATTGATTCGACACAAGGGGAGCCAAAGAATATTCTCAAGTATTAGCAGTTGAGTTGTCAATTCAACCACACCTGGATAACTTAGTATCTGCAGCAAAGTGTTTAGTAGCAAAATAATATGATAGTAGTGGTAACGGTAATAAAAGTAACCGAAGCAAAAGTAATATTTTTGGTGTTTTGTAGTGATTGTAACAATAGCAACGAAAAAGTAAATAAGCGAGAACCAATATAGGAAAAGCTCGTATGCATTGGATCGGTGATGGATAATTATGCCGGATGTGGTTCATCATGTAACAATCATAACATGGGGTGACACAGAACTAGCTCCAATTCATCAATGTAATGTAGGCATGTATTCCGAATATAATCATACGTGCTTATGGAAAAGAACTTGCATGACATCTTTTGTCCTACCCTCCCGTGGCAGTGGGGTCCTAATGGAAACTAAGGGATATTAAGGCATCCTTTTAATAGAGAACCGGAACAAAGCATTAGCACATAGTGAATACATGAACTCCTCAAACTATGATCATCACCGGGAGTGGTCCCGATTATTGTCACTTCGGGGTTGCCGGATCATAACACATAGTAGGTGACTATAGACTTGCAAGATAAGATCAAGAACACACATATATTCATGAAAAGATAATAGGTTCAGATTTGAAATCATGGCACTCGGGCCCTAGTGACAAGCATTAAGCATAGCAAAGTCATAGCAACATCAATCTCAGAACATAGTGGATACTAGGGATCAAACCCTAACAAAACTAACTAGATTACATGATAGATCTCATCCAACCCATCACCGTCCAGCAAGCCTACGATGGAATTACTCACACACAGTGGTGAGCATCATGAAATTGGTGATGGAGGATGGTTGATGGTGACGATAGCGACGATGAATCCCCCTCTCCGGAGCCTCGAACGGACTCCAGATGAGCCCTCCCGAGAGGTTTTAGGGCTTGGCGGCGGCTCCGTATCGTAAAACGCGATGATTTCTTCTCTTTGATTTTTTTTCACCCCGAAAGCAAATATATAGAGTTGGAGTTGGCGTCGGAGGAGCTCCAGGGGGCCCACGAGGTAGGGGCGCGCCCTAGGGGGGCGCCCCCCACCCTCGTGGACAGGGTGTGGGCCCCCTAGTCTTCATCTTTGGCAAGGATTTTTTATTAGTTTTGAAAAGTTGTTCCATGGAGTTTCAGGTCATTCCAAGAACTTTTGTTTCTTCACATAAATAACAGCATGGAAAGTCTGCTGAAAACAGCGTCAGTCCAGGTTAGTTCCATTCAAATCATGCAAGTTAGAGTCCAAAACAAGGGGAAAAGTGTTTGGAAAAGTAGATACGGCGGAGACGTATCAACTCCCCCAAGCTTAAACCTTTGCTTGTCCTCAAGCAATTCAGTTGATAAACTGAAAGTGATAAAGAAAAACTTTTACGAACTTTGTTTGCTCTTGTTGTTGTAAATATGTAAAGTCAGCATTCAAGTTTTCAGCAAAGATTATAACTAACCACATTTGCAATAACTCTCAGGTATCATGTTTACTCATATCAATAGCATAATCAACTAGCGAGCCATAATAATAAATCTCGGATGACAACACTTTCTCAAAACAATCATAATATGATATAACAAGATGGTATCTCGCTAGCCCTTTCTGAGACCGCAAAACATAAATGCAGAGCACCTTTAGACACCAAGGACTGACTAGACATTGTAATTCATGGTAAAAGAGATCCAATCATAGTCATACCCAATATAAATTAATAGTAATGAATGCAAATGACAGTTGTGCTCTCCAGCTAGTGCTTTTTAATAAGAGGGTGATGGCTCAACATAAAAGTAAATAGATAGGCCCTTCGTAGAGGGAAGAAGGGATTTGTAGTGGTGCTAGAGCTCGGTTTTGAAATAGAGATAAATAATATTTTGAGCGGCAAACTTTCATTGTCAACATAACAACTAAGAGATGCCGATATCTTCCATGCTACACTCATTATAGGCGGTTCCCAAACAGAATGGTAAAGTTTATACTCCCCCTCCACCAACAAGCATCAATCCATGACTTGCTCGAAACAACGGGTGTCTCCAACTAGCAACAGTCCCAGGGGGAGTTTTGTTTGCAATTAATTTTGATTTAGTTTGCATAAAGCATGGGACTGGGCATCTCGGAGACCAGCCATTTTCTCGTGAATGAGGAGCGGAGTCCACTCCTCTTGAGAATAACCTGCCTAACATGGAAGAGAAGGGCAGCCCTAGTTGATACATGAGCTATTCAAGCATACAAAATAGAATGTTTATTTGAAGGTTTAGAGTTTGACACATACAAATTTACTTGGAACGGCAGGTAGATACCGTATATGGGAAGGTATGGTGGACTCATATGGAATAACTTTGGGGTTTAAGGGATTGGATGCACAAGCAGTATTCCCGCTTGGTACAAGTGAAGGCTAGGAAAAGACTGGGAAGCGACCAACTAGAGAGCGACAACAGTCATGAACATGCATTAAAATTAATAAACATCGGATGCAAGCATGAGTAGGATATAATCCACCATGAACATAAATATCGTGAAGGCTATGTTGATTTTGTTTCAACTACATGTGTGAACATGTGCCAAGTCAAGTCACTTAAATCATTCAAAGGAGGATACCACCCCACTATACCACATCACAACCATTTTAATAGCATGTTGGAACGCAAGGTAAACCATTATAACTCATAGCTAATCAAGCATGGCACGAGCAACTATGATCTCTAATTGTCATTGCAAACATGTTTATTCATAATAGGCTGAATCAAGAACGATGAACTCATCATATTTACAAAAACAAGAGAGGTCGAGTTCATACCATCTTTTCTCATCTCAGTCAGTCCATCATATATCATTATAATTGCCTTTCACTTGCACGACCGAACGAAGTGAATAATAATAAGAGTGCACATGCATTGGACTAAGCTAGAATCTGCGAGCATTCAATAAATAGGACAAGACAGGGCAATATGGGCTCTTGGTTAAATCAACAATAATGCATGTAAGAACCACTTCAACAATTTAATCATGGTCTTCTCCTATCGACCCCCAAAGAAAAGAAAAGAAATAAAAACTATTTACACGGGAAAGCTCCCAACAAGCAAAAGAAGAATGGGAAATATTTTTGGGTTTTCCTTTTTAATTATTACTGCTACAGCAAGAGAAGTAAACTAGCTAAAAGCTACACTAATTGTTTTAAGGTTTATCAAACACACAAGAAGAAAGCAAGAAAAAGAAAATAAACTAGCATGGATATTACAGTGAAAGAGTATGAGCACCGACATCTAGCAATGAGTGTGTGTAAATATAAATGTAATGTCGGTGGGAAATATGTACTCCCCCAAGCTTAGGTGTCGGTGTCAAAACTGGCGGATCTCGGGTAGGGGGTCCCGAACTATGCGTCTAGGCCGGATGGTAACATGCGGCAGGGACACGATGTTTTACCCAGGTTCGGGCCCTCTTGATGGAGGTAAAACCCTACGTCCTGCTTGATTAATGTTGATGATATGGGTCGTACAAGAGTAGATCTACCACAAGATCAGAGAGGCTAAACCCTAGAAGCTAGCCTATGGTATGATTGTAGGTTGTGATTGTTGTATATCTCTATCGACTAGCCTGGCCTCGGTTTATATAATGCACCAGAGGCCTAGGATAACAAGAGTCCTAGACGAATACGCCGGTGGGGTGGAGTCCTTGTCTTGATCGCCAAGTCTTGTGGAATCTTCCTTGTATGCGGCAACTGTCCGAACTGGCCCATGAGTATGCGGCCATGGGGGTCCTCGGCCCAATCCAACTGATCGGGAGACGATGTGATGAGTACCCCCTAGTCCAGGACACCGTCAGTAGCCCCCTGAACCGGTCTTCAAGTTAGGGATGCTCCTCGATTCTTCCGAACTGTTCTTCATCTTTGGTTGACGGTCTTGAAAACTGGTTCAACAAATCTTCTCATCTTCGATCTTGAGGATCGCCGAAATGCATTCGACGAGTTTACACGTCGGGTATCCGAGGAGCCCCTTTAAGTTTCCGGCCTTTATCAATGCCTTGTTATTTTTATGCCACACCTCGGGTTTGAAGTTGTTCCCGGGAGGCAGTGTCCTCTTGCGTCCGAGCTCTAACGCCGGACTGCATTCGAGGTATCTTTTGCGGCCGAGCACCAATGCCGGACCGCTTCCGAGCTCCAACACCGAAATGTATTCGAGCTGCAACGCCGGACTATGTCCAAGCTCCAACGCCAGACTGTATCTGAGCTCCAATGCCGGACTATATCCGAGCTCCAACGCCGGACAGTGTCCTAGCTCCAACGTCGGACTATATTTGAGGTGTCATATCACCTTGGTTCAAAAAAGTTGAAGGAGTTAGCCGAGCTTAATGCCGGAAATGCCCTCTATGGAGCCAGCCACTAGCGCCCTAGCTTTATGCCGGACTGCTTCCGAGGTGGTGCACCACCCCGACTATGGGCCGATTTTTTGTCAATATTTTTTATTATTGCAATTTATTCTCTGCCAAGATATATGGCCAGTAGCCCTCAAGGTGTGTATCGGTCTAAAACCCGAGATGCACCTGAAGGATGACGTAAGACCGGTGATCCCAGTAGCCGCTGAGACTCAGGTTAATTTTCAAAATCGGCCTGAGGATCAAGTCCTAGCTCGGCAGAATACTTCGGGACACAAAAAGCGGCGTGCTTAGTCCTCGAGACTCAGGTTGGTTGCGGCCGACCAACCTGAGGATCAAAATCTCCTCGGCAACTGAATTGCACTTAAAATTTTCTGCATTGAACAGGCAATGCAGTAGCCCCCGAGACACTGGTCAGGTGGCAACACCAGATCAGGGGATCGATGTGCCCCTTTAATATTTGTAAATAATAAGGCCGAAGCCCAGTAGCCCCCGAGCCTTAATGCAGGCACGGGTGGCCGAATGAAGGATCGATATCCATAGTAAAATCACAAATTATGTTTAATGACTCCATGTATCCAAGTACTTTACGTCATTAATGCTTGGATCCGCATTGTACAAAACTTTGTTGACCGACCATCGGCTTCCACCTCCTCGGCTAGTAGCCGAGGAGTGTTTGTTCTACTTTATAAAGCCTTTATGAGGGCAAAGATTTACGACAAACAAGGCAATCTGGCCATACAGTTTTATGAACAAAGGTACGCAGAGAGATATGTTATATTACTGTTTAACATAAGAAATGTCTTCTAAAGAAAATAGTCCCGCTATCGGTTCCTTTCTTTGGGTTGTCATGCTAAGCGTGATCATGCAGCCTCGGCTCTAATGTAAGAGCATAATATTGAGGATTTAGTTTGGGAGGCCAGTTAATAGCCCCCGGTAGTGTTCGGCGACAGTCGAGGTCAAGCCGTAAACACTTCGGCCATTGTTATGAATGGCCCATCATTTAACACTGTCATCGGATTGCTGACCAGTTTACGCTTATTGTGACAGTCAGTTTTCGGCTTTCTCCACTGAGGAGCTTAACCATGTGAGCTGGAAGCACAATCGTAGTGGTTCCCCCTTTGCACACCTAGCCGAACAAAGCGGAACATAGGAGGCAAGCGCAAGAGCCGGGCAACCCAACTATTGACCGGAGACACAATTCGAAACCAATGCATATATAGTGGGATCCGAGAATGTTTTTGCCGAATCTATAAAGGTGTCCGGCATTGCACTGCGAGACTTGTGCTGAAAACACACAAATAGTTTAAAAGTGCCATGAGCTTGGAAAACCAAAAAAACGTCAGTAAAAACTTGACGTCCGAACAAGATCAAGTGTTCGGTGCCAATCCAAAAATTGGGGAAAAATCGTGCTTCTGTCGTGCATTAATATTACACATCCAATCTCAAGACTTCAAGCGGGTCAGCCTACGGCTGCAGACTCCTATCCTGAAGGCGGAGTGCTTCTCGTTAGACCAGTTTAGCGAACTAAACTCGAGCAGTCACTAGAGAGAAAATGGGTTATCTGGCTATTGACCACACACTCACGTCAAAAAAGGAGCGATAGAAAAAGACTTTGCAACGACCAAGAAGAAAACACATTTACTATAAAATAGCTCATATAAATTTTAAGATCCCCCAAGTGACTTGGGTAAAAGATTTTATGTATAATGATTGTATGTACCGAAGTACTTATATCATATCTTTGTTCAACCGAACTTTAAACGCGTCTTAACCGACCGTCAGCTTCTCCCTCTTCGGTCAAGGACTGAAAAGTGTTATGTACTCCACCTGTCAAGAATATCAACAGTGTTTCCGATAACCAGGCAACCGGGCTATAAGGCTACAGACAAAGCGCGCTCAGGGAACTTATCCTATATTACAAACGAAGTGTAAGAAGCATCTTCAAAGAAAATAGTACCCCCACTGATACCTTTCTTCGGTGCTCGTTATTACTATGAGACTTGTGCAATAGATTTTTTGTACTCATGAGTTCCGTTGTGTGCCGACCATGATTGAAAACAATAAGAGCGCTAGCTTTCGGCTTCATCCAGTCTGAGGTCAGAGCTCGGAGGACCCGGTCGTGACAATCGTAGAGGTGCTCCCTCTACTCCCTAGCCGAACAATCGGGAACGTAGGGGTAAGCACAGAAGCCAGGCAACCCAGCTTGCAAATCGCTGAAGTCAATATGGTGCATATTGTGGCATAATACCCGAACAAGGAACGAAGCCGTACAAGTATAATCATATGCAAGAGGAAAAGCTTCATAAAGGAAGCCCCCAAATAAACGGGGTATTTGAATATGTGTGTCACAAACAAAGTTTGGACAAGGAAATTTTTTACAAGCAACTTTTTCCCAAAAAAGTATAATGCTTGGTCGAACCGAACACAAGTTAAAAATTAAAACTTTGAGCATGAAAGCGACTTAGCTGGTTAATGTGTTCGGCATTGATGACGCGGTCCGAGCTTGATGCGGGACAAGGTTCCATCCCCCAAGCCGGTCTCGAGGTGGCGAAGCAGAGAGCTCGACACGCCGAAGTGGTGACATAGCACGGTTAATGCAGACCAGCAGAGTGATGCCGAAGTCCCCGGATCATTTTCCTGTGCACAAAAAGTAGTGCAAACAGGAGATAATAGTAATAATAATGAAAAAAATCGTTGCATAATAAATAATTTATGCAAAATGAGTACTAAAAGAAATATGGCCTGGCGCCGAAGTCAATGTCGATGCAGGGCGTCAGCATGATGTGGTAAAGGCGTGGCAAAGTCTGAATTCACAGGTCGGTCTGAGTTCCGGATGCGGCGTTCGCCGGACTATGTACGGAAACTGACCGAACCACCACGCGACCGTCGTTAATGTGGCCATCATTTGATAGACCTGTGTACAGATGATGGACAAACCAGAATAATAATTTCTTGGGAAAATAAACCCAAACAAGCAAAAAATACTAGGATTAATAGCACCTGGTTTATTTGTTGTAGCAATCCGAAGAAAGGTGATTCCCAAAATTGGGACTCGATCCGCACACCCATTGCCTGAATGGCGATAAAGCGACGGTATGGTGATGTTGGCAAAGGTTGGATCGCCAAGGCAAAGCCCTCGGTCCAGCTAACATGACGGAGCTGGTCGGCTAGTGACGCCGAAGTCTTCGGAGTAGGTTGATGAAGAGATGGCGAAGCCCCCGGTCCAGCCGAGATGTCGAAGCCTCGATGTCAGCCGATGAGTCGAAGTAGGTCGGCGTGATGGACACCAGCTTGAAGAAGCAATTATGCGGCCCTGCCGATGCAGGTCGTGACGTGGTCGATGCCGGCTTGATGAAGTGACCGTGCGGCGATGCCGATATGCCCGCTCCATGTAATCCGTGGGGCGGCGATGTTGGTGATGATTTATCCTTCGCAATGCCGAACTCTTGTTCGGCTTGCCGAGATGATGATAGAAGGAATTGAGATTGGCTCAATAAAGCGGCGACGTGTGTAGCGCAGGTCGGCAGCCGTGGAGCAATACCGCCGGACTGGTTTGACACCAGCGTGATGGTGAAGATTACCTCGAAGGAGGCTTAAAATTTTATGGGTACGTGTTTAAAAACAACGCACAATACCATAGAAGAATATTCCTTAAAAATGGTTGTCCAATATCATGTTCATAAAGAAACATGAATTCGGGTCGGATCCGTATTCGCGCAAAAAACAGATCCGAAAATTGGTCCACTCATTGGAAGTTTTCCGGAGTTTGAACCGTTGGATCGAGCTGAAATTTGGAGGGGTGGTAGATATGGGATTTCTGCAGTAGATGAACGGTTGGATCTTCCAAAGGACCTCCGAGCTGGGCTCTGGAGACCACGCCCTACACTCGTCCAGATTCTCGTCCAGATTTGACAGGGCTCCGGTATATCGTAGATTGTCGGAGATTCCTCCATCGGAACTCAACGAAATTTTTCAGGGTTGTTGTAGACTCAATTCCGCACAATTCCACCAAAGGCATCGTCAAAGCGATGCTCTAAGAGGTGGTGGAAGCGGATACAAGTTTGCTGTTTGGAAAAACAGCACGGTCGCCCGAGGGCAATGTTGACGTTGAGCCCCCGAGCTCCATGGATGGTTCCTCCATAATCTTGATAGAGATCGAGTTGATGTTGATGAAGGCCCTCGTCCGTACATGACGATCGGAGATGGAGCATGGTCCTCGGTCGAGCCAAGGT
The DNA here is from genome assembly GCF_002162155.2 of Triticum dicoccoides. Lineage (NCBI taxonomy): Eukaryota > Viridiplantae > Streptophyta > Magnoliopsida > Poales > Poaceae > Triticum > Triticum dicoccoides. The sequence continues at coordinate 13,607 of NW_021223407.1, forward strand.
GACCAGTCGAGCCGGCGACGAAGATGCCGGCATCGCAGTTAACCTACAGACGAGCCATGGATCCTTTTGCCAATCACACAGCGGAACTCTCAATGAAAGCACCAATGTTAGTGTCAAAACCGGTGGATCTCGGGTAGAGGGTCCTGAACTGTGCGTCTAGGCCGGATGGTAACAGGAGGCAGGGGAAACGATGTTTTACCCAGGTTTGGGCCCTCTTGATGGAGGTAAAATCCTACGTCCTGCTTGATTAATATTGATGATATGGGTCGTACAAGACTAGATCTACCACGAGATCAGATAGGCTAAACCCTAAAAGCTAGCTTATGGTATGATTGTAGGTTGTGATTGTTGTATATCTCTATCGACTAGCCTGGCCTCGGTTTATATAATGCACCAGAGGCCTAGGATAACAAGAGTCCTAGCCGAATACGCCGGTGGGGTGGAGTCCTTGTCTTGATCCCCAAGTCTTGCGGAATCTTCCTTGTATGCGGCAGCTGTCCGAACTGGCCAATGAGTATGCGGCCATGGGGGTCCTCGTCCCAATCCAACTGATCGGGAGACGATGTGATGAGTACCCCCTAGTCCAGGACATCGTCATTAGGCTTTTGGCCTAAGTTGGTTCATTGCCAGGGATGGCCTGGCAGATACCCGTAGGTGTAGTTGGGGTCGTATTGCGATGTAGCGGCTATCGCCTCCTGAGCTGCAGCGTGACGTCGGGCTGCCTCCACTCTCCTCTCGTACTCATCTGCCTCCTCTCT
>NW_021223408.1:0-543 GCF_002162155.2 Triticum dicoccoides
CGGGGGGGGGGGTGCATTCGGGAACTTTTGGGCCAAGTTAGTAATGGCGCACCGTAGGGTGGTGCGCCATTACTAGTTAAACTAGTAATGGCGCACCACGTCCATGGTGCACCATTACTAGTTTTGAAAAGAAAAAAAGAAAAAAAATGATTTTTTTTGAAAAAAACTTAGTAATGGCGCACCTGTGGACAGTGCGCCATTACTAGTTAAAACTAGTAACGGCGCACTATCCACAGATGCGCCATTACTAACATTTTTTTTAATTTTTTTTCAAAACTACTAATGGCGCACGGTGGGTGAGGTGCGCCATTACTAGTTGACTAGTAATGGCGCACCACACCCACGGTGCGCCATTAGTAGTTTTGAAAAAAATTTAATTTTTTTTACTAATGGCTAACCGTGGGATGTGGTGCGCCATTAGTATTTGCACACTAATGGCGCACCAACACATGGTGCGCCATTAGTATTTAGTAATAGCGCACCACATGTACAGTGCGCCATTAGTGTCCATTCCATCTATAGCCCTTTTCCTAGTAGTGAGGA
>NW_021223409.1:0-1541 GCF_002162155.2 Triticum dicoccoides
CCCTCTAGCGTCAAGTTCGTCTTCGGCCGAACCCCGGTGGCCGCCAAAGTCGTCGCCGGCGCCAACTCCGGCCACCCCGACCCCAACGGACTCCACCAAGAGCTGCGGCTCGTCCTCAGCTCCACTCCGGTGGTCTCCGCGACCCATTTGGTGGCCGAAACGGCCAAAACCACTTCCGCCGCCGCGTCGGGCTCGCCGGCGGCTAAACGCCGGTGCAGCCGACCCGGGTTTGACCACGGGTGGGCCCTAGTTGACTCCCCTGAGTCAATGACAGGTGGGGCCCAGCCCTGTTAATTAAACAGGTTTAGTTTTAATTGAACTTTAATTAATCTAATCACACTGACACGCGGGACCCACTGTCAGGTTTGACCCGGACGTGTTCCGTTGACCTGCTGACGTCACACTGACGTCAGGCTGACGCAATAATTGATTTTCTAGAATTAATCTAATATAGGAAATTCCAGAATATAGTTTAAACTTCAAAAATTCATAACTTTTATTCTGTAACTCCAAATCAGACAAATTATATATGAAAAATGATCAGAAAAATCCAATCTATCCATCTGTACTATTTTCATGCATGATTAAACAAGTTAACCTGATGTTTAATGCAGAACAAGGAAAAACACTTTAAAAGGCCATGCTTGAGTTTGAAATTTGAATCTTTGATTCAAATTGGTTCAAACCCTTCTGGTCTTAGTTGCATTAGCCCAACACACTCATATTGCTATGTTTCATGCATGCATCATATTGTTGCACATTGTTTGGTGATGGTTGTGTATCGGTGTTCTTTGCGGCAGGTTCTGCCCCCGAGGAGTACCGTGATTACCCTAACGAAGAACCGTATCAATGCATCGAACCATCAGGCAAGCAACCAACCATTTGATCATATCGATACAATCCCATGTTCTCGCTCCTGCTCTCTTTTACTGCATTAAGACAACGCGTTTCAAACTGCTGTGTGCTACGGTAGTTGAACCCACTTCCTCTGCATGACCTGTCATTGCCACAGTAACTAGATGAAACCCACTAGCATGTGTAGGAGTTGATTGAGCCATATGTATGTGTTGTTCCTACCTTGCTATGCCTGCTATGCTTAGAGTCGTGTCAGGTCCGGTTCATCTGGGTGATGGGCTAGAGTGAAATGATTATGTCGGTAATGAGAGTGGTGTGGTGAACACGATTTGGTAAAGGTATTGATGAGAGGCCATGTAGGAGTACATGGTGGGTTGTTTCATTGAAGCCGACCTTAAGCACTGAGATCTGTATGTGTGATTTAAGAATCAGCTACTACCATGCATTGGGCCCGAAACCAATGGACCCTCTCGGCTTCTTATTCACCCTAGTTCTCCGTCCAGGAGTTGCAAGTAGTTTCTGGTGTTTGTAGCCTACTGGAGGCCGTGGACAGCGCTGACCGTAGGGGTGGGCTGTGATGCGGTAGGTACGTGGCCGGGTGTACCGAATACCCGTTAGGTATCTCGGGAACCCTGTTCACATCGTTCGGGGCCGTATGGGAAACCTCGGCCGGACTCCCTGCGGAT
>NW_021223410.1:0-2045 GCF_002162155.2 Triticum dicoccoides
ATTTCGTCCAAGGCTTCATGCACCCATTATGGTGGCTTCAAAGTCCTGAAATCATCACTTGTAACTCCGTTCTTGTTCCCCTTGCGCATGCCATCATCTCCATGCTTGTTCTTGCTCCAATGTTCATCCTTCTCCAAGCTAGGCCCTTCATTTGTAAGCAAAACAAATGTATCCAATTTAGGCAGCATCATATTCTCATGAACATTAGAATCATTACCAAGAAACGAAAGTACCTGGTAATTTAGTTGGCGTGCACGAGCTCTAGTAATTGGTCCAGTATGTATAGCAGCAGGGGCTGTGGGTGTAACAATTGTATTGATGTCCTCATCACTCCTGAAGACGCTGACAGGTATGAATGTTTAGTTGCTCAACGTGTTTTGAGTGTGCAGGTCACACAAGCTGAGCAAAATCAGAGGCACAATTTGTTCCATACCAAGGGAGTTGTGAAGGAACGTTCTGTGCACGTCATCATAGACGGAGGGAGCTGCAACAACTTGGCTAGCATGGAGATGGTGGAGAAGCTTTCTCTCACCACAAGACCACATCCACATCCTTACTACATCCAATGGTTCAACAACAGCGGCAAGGTTAAGGTAACACGTATTGTTTGTGTGCATTTTAGTATCTCTACATATGCTGATTATGTTGATTGTGATGTGGTACCTATGCAAGCATGTTCCTTATTACTTGGTAGACCATGGCAATTTGATAAAAATTCTGTACACCATGGTAGAAACAATCACTATACTCTTGTTCATAAGGATAAAAATATTACTTTGCTTCCTATTACTCCTGATTCCATTTTGAAAGATGATATTAATAGAGCTAATAAAGCAAAACAGGAGACGGATAAGAGTGAAAATCAGATTGTGGCAAAAGAATTTGAGCAACAAATGAAGCCTAATAATAAACCATCTAGTGTTGCTTCTGAAATTAAATTGGAAAGTGCATGTTTATTTGCCACCAAATCTGATATTGATGAGCTAGATTTCAGCAAATCTGTTTGCTATGCTTTTGTGTGCAAAGAGGCATTATTTTCATTCGAGGATGTGCCTTCCTCTTTGCCTCCTGCTGTCACCAACATTTTACAGGAGTTCGCTGACGTCTTTCCACAAGACGTGCCACCGGGATTACCGCCTATTCGAGGGATTGAGCATCAGATTGACTTAATTCCCGGTGCTTCACTGCCAAACCGTGCACCATACCGTACCAATCCAGAGGAGACGAAGGAGATTATGCGTCAAGTACAAGAGCTTCTCGACAAAGGTTATATACGCGAATCCCTTAGTCCTTGTGCTGTTCCTATTATTCTAGTGCCGAAAAAGGATGGTACATCACGTATGTGTGTTGATTGTAGAGGCATTAATAATATTACTATTCGTTATCGTCATCCTATTCCTAGGCTAGATGATATGCTTGATGAATTGAGTGGCTCTACAATATTCTCCAAAGTTGATTTGCGTAGTGGATACCATCAAATTCGTATGAAATTGGGAGATGAATGGAAAACAGCATTCAAAACTAAGTTTGGATTATATGAGTGGTTAGTCATGCCTTTTGGGTTAACTAATGCACCTAGTACTTTCATGAGATTAATGAACGATGTTTTACGTGCTTTCATTGGACAATTTGTGGTAGTTTACTTTGATGACATATTGATTTATAGCAGATCTTTGGAAGAACATTTGGAACATTTACGTGCTGTTTTTATTGCTCTACGTGATGCACGTTTGTTTGGTAACCTTGGGAAGTGCACCTTTTGCACCGACCGAGTATCTTTTCTTGGCTATGTTGTTACTCCACAGGGAATTGAAGTTGATAAAGCCAAGATTGAAGCTATTGAGAGTTGGCCGCAACCCAAAACGGTCACACAAGTGAGGAGTTTTCTTGGCCTCGCTGGGTTCTATAGGCGTTTTGTGAGAGATTTCAGCACCATTGCTGCACCTCTCAATGAGCTTACAAAGAAAGATGTGCCTTTTCTTTGGGGTACCGCACAGGAAGAAGCCTTCTCGGTATTGAAAGATAAGTTGACACATGCTCCTTTA
>NW_021223411.1:0-1142 GCF_002162155.2 Triticum dicoccoides
GAGGAAGGGAGGAAGAGAGTAATGGAGGAGAGGAGAAGCCAGCGCATGCATGGGGCGAAGAGAAGGCTGTGCCTGCGCCATTAAACGAAGAGCTGCGTTGGTTTGGGGAGAGGATCATTCAATGAGTCCCTGATTTCAAGGAGAGAATTGAAGAGCATTGTTCAGAACGAGATTTGTTCAGCGGATTGACTAGAATCCCGTCAGAGATTTATTAGGAGGAGAGAGATGGGATTAGAATAAGCAGGGCCCACGTCCGTCCACCTTCAGCCTGGCCGGGATTGATTCAAATTAGGTCAGATTTGACATGGTATTTGGCCAGAATTCCTAAGATATTGCAAGTGAATTAATTTCTCTCTCTGTATGTTTTGCTGGTACGTTTCCAAATCAGCAGTACTTCCAAATTGTAGTATAAATTAGTATTTCCTAATTACCATCTATATCTATACCAATATAAAAAGACCCGGTGGGGCAGATCTAACAGATCTCGGCCATCCATTCGCATTCATCCAACAGTTGTTATCGTCCTAATGGTGAGCGACTAAACGCGTTTAACGCTAAACACAACTTTCTCTTCCATGATCACCTTCCTTTGCCACGAAAGGAAAGAAACTGCCCACGTCAATCAATCAAGAAAGAAAGGAAAGTATGTTCTCTTCCGTGGTCACCTTCCTTTGGCACGAAAGGAATTAAACTGCCCACATCAATCAAGAAAGAAAGAAAGAAAAATAACCGCTGCATCATCGCTCCGCTCCCAATCGCCTCCAGCCGCTGCACCTTCACGACGCCTCCCCCCATCGCCTCCAGCCGCCACACCTTCACGACGCCTCCCCTCCCATCTCTGTGTTGCCCCAACCCATCGCCTCGCCTCGCCTGTCGGCGGCGCCGCCTCCCTACACTGCTTGGCCGGCCGTCGGGGACGGTGCCTCCTCCTACACCACCTGGCTTGGCTGTCGGGGACGGCGCATCCTCCTACAGCCAGCCGTCTGGAAGCCTCCTCCTACACCGCCTAGCAGACCGTCGGGGTCGCTCATGTTCCTCAGTGTTATTCGTCGTCCATCCTGGCGGCTCCGTGGACAACTGCCTCACTAGCTTCGCATCCTCCAATTGGATCCTTTGATCTCTTTCTTGGCGGGGAGAATGGC
>NW_021223412.1:0-415 GCF_002162155.2 Triticum dicoccoides
TAAGACGGTTACTAGTCCCTGCTCAAGCTTAATCTCTAGGAGAATATAGTGGAAGCTGCGCACGCATGCATAACTCATCAATTACATTACTATAACCTCGACTAATAAGGGAAACCGAATATGCACAAGACAGTAACACTCATTAGAATTCGTAAGGGAAGAGTATTATAGCTTTGTTTTGATTTAAAAGAAACGATTGTAGCAGCTTGGCCTCGGTATCTTTGGCCTGAAATTCAACCATATATGCATCTATGAGATTTGTGTTAATGAACCCAATATCACCGATTTGTCGTTTCTTCAATTGGCGATCTTCAATCTGCATAATATAGTGAGGATAATTAAAAATACATGCAATGAAAGAGTTGACCTATATAGAGAGAGACTTAATGACAGAAGTAGTATTGTACTTACAGGC
>NW_021223413.1:0-3187 GCF_002162155.2 Triticum dicoccoides
TTTTTTTTTTGGTTTTTTAGGGATCCCATACTTTATTAATTTGCAACAATAATCAAAGGGATACAAAGGGGGCACCTCGACTCTTTGGAGAGGGGATTTGGAACATTCCGCGGCCCACATACGTAAATTCTCAAATAGTTGTAACCCACCGCCTATTTTTCTCTTCATGCAATCATGCCGGATCATCAAGTCTTGCATGTGTCCATAACTTACAATTTGTGCACTAATCTATCATGCAACCATGCCAGCTCATCAATCATGCATCTCAATTTGTTTCACTAATTTTTTCGTGTGTGGCAGATAAATTCCTAGGGAGTTGCATTAGCGAAGTTGTGGGGTGTAGTGGTGCACCTCTGATGTAGCCGATTTAAATGTGATCCCGGTTCAAACCTCGGGTAGGAGGAGACGCCTCACATGGACCTTATGGAATATCTGCAACAAACTTAGATTGCCTGCAAACCTCTACTTCATGCTACGTACGCCATTTTGAAATGTATTGCCTTCTTGCAAAAGTGGTGGCATCCGGGACAATATCATCACCAAACTTCAGGGCATGTTGCATCGGCTATCTTCCGTCACCTAGTGATCTTTCTCTTCCGCTCTTTTCTTCCGGTTGGGTTTTCTTATGTTGTGAGCCCAACAGACTATTGTTGTTTTGTTTTCGGTACCTTGTACTATTCTTTCATTGGTTGGTGCTTCATTATGAAACAGGGCTACGGCCTGGTTTGCCGATTTAGGTGGTAACTATTCATTTCATTTGAACAAATGGATATTTTTCACGGGGAAACGTATATTCCTTATAATATGAAAGATAACGAGAGCCTGCTAAGTCCTCGTGTATGTTTCCAGTGTAGCCACCGCAGCCGTAACACACCTGACCGGCCGGCTCGAATATTGATCTGATGGTATTGAGCTAGTGGATAATGAGCTAGCTCCATCCTCCCTGCAGACATGGAAATAATGTCCCTTAACATGTTGTGTTGCCGTCCTATATAGCAGGATATGCATCATGTAGGATGCGATGGAGACGCGCTTAGATTACTGTATATGAAGTACTTAAATTACCTTGATTTGTGGTGTGTTCGCCAATCATCCTGCCTGCATGTGTCACGCGATTCACAACTAAAGTACAACGCAGTTTACTTAGTTAACTAGTTAGCCTGTAAGCTGGCTGCGAGGACCCATCGACGACCATGGGAAGAGTTAACCAAAGCTAATAATTAAGGGTGTGTGGCCGCTGCAACTTGTGCTGCTGAGATCATCATGTGAATAGATCAATCATAAGGCAGTGTACTCTACTACCAGACAGTAACATGATGCACATGCCATTTGGCAATCAAGTGCATCCCTGTATACAGTACGGCCAAATATGAAGTTGTGTACATGTTCACACGACAACATTGTCGTACCGTGTTATGCCAGCAGATACACATGCTAGTATTAGCTGGCGAGCATTGGATGATTAATCTGTAATTATCAGATCAATATCCAAACACGAGTGTGAGCTATGGTTGTCCAAACAACCGCGTCGTATGCAACCATCATCAGGGTGTTGGAGTAATCCAAACATGAGTAAATTTCCTTTTAATAGCGTGTCTAATTAGTAGTAGCTAACAGGTGCAAGTGCAAGTTGTGTCAAGCAAGTTGTGATTAGGCTTGCCGGTGATTAGTTTTAGGTAAGTGCTAAGCTAGCTGGTTGCGTGGAGTATACTAGTTGGCTTGCATGACGATGTTTGTCCGTGTGAGCTATGGTTAGTTTCCTAGTAGCACAATGCCCGTGCGTTGCAACGGAAGAAAAAAAATAGTATGCATTTAAAGTTAATGACAATTATATGTGCAAACAAAATCCTGTGTGCACGTGAAAAAGAAACATTTAGATTCTCGTTTTCGCCGGGTGTGAAGTAATCAATTCGCTATTTTTTCCATTCATTGATCGAAGGTATTTAAGAGTTTTGTTACGTCATTGTACGCCGGAGAAGGCCCATGAATTATTCAATCTACTATTCCTTTCAATTGGGAAGATTTTAAGGTACGAAGTTTCTGAATATTGTAGGAAACATGAACCAATTTTTAAATCCTGAACAGTTATTTTTTAAATATTGTACACTTTCAGCAAAATGCAAACAAAATTTGGAACAGAAACATCTTCTCAAATTCACAAGCATTTTTTGAAAACACCAGCTTTTTTCTATGAAAACATGAACATTATTTGAATTTGTGAACATTGTTTTAGAATGATAACTTGTATCGAAAGTTCATAACATTTTTCAAAAATGTGTATCTTTTGTACGCGAACATTATTTTGAGTTGTGAAAAAATCACTTAAACAAGAATATTCTTCAAATTTGGAGCATTTTTTGAAATGCCATTTTGTTTTTAGAAATCACTTACAATTTTGAAAAAATAAAAAAATGTAAAAGGGAAACTTTTTTCAAGTTCAGAATATTTTTCAAAATAGCAACAAAAATTTTCGTATTCTGAACATTTTGTAAAACTTGTTTTCTTTATTTTGTATGTTTTTCAGAATCTTGAATTTATCAAATAAATTCTGTAAGAAGAAACAAAGAAAAATGGGCCAGCCAATTATTGGTAGTCCTGTGCGAAGCATCGACTATTTGTCGTCCCATGCGGAAAATAGAAATTTCATAGCTGCATGTGCAGAAAATAAGTCGGCTGGCTTCGCTGGCTCACACCACGCGGCCCATGTACGAAATTTTAAAAAAAACTTTTTTCTAGCAGAGGAATGCATAACAATTTGGTACCACCTCGGATAGAACTTTTTTTTTGGTGGTGAACGGATGAAAAAATTGGCGACATGCACCTTGCTTTGTTGTAGTTTCCTATATGTGTCTATGTGTGTGAGTTATAGGTTCGGTCCTAGCTAAGAGTATCTCTAGCAGATCCCGCAAATCCGACCATCCAGTAAAATAATCGTGGGTTTGTGGGACGGAGTTGTAAACCTGGTCCGAATAGATCCCGTAAATTCACTGTCGTGGAATTTATTTTGTAGATCCCGAGTCCGCAGGCTCATGTCGTTCAGATCTAGGTGATTGGGGGAAATTTTTACATGGATCTGAAGAATAAAACATGGTTGGCGGGAAGGAATTTTCGGCTCCCACCACAGTCTTCCCCGAGCATGACCTCATCGGAACACCTCGACACCGGCGACCGCCAGACCCTAGCTGCC
>NW_021223414.1:0-494 GCF_002162155.2 Triticum dicoccoides
TACGCTAAGACAGGTTGGCAATGGTGTCACGTGCTCGTCTCGGCGTCTGTCGTCGCTACCGCGACGACGTCCGCCTCGACTCGCGTTACGCTAAGACAGGGTGGCAATGGTGTCACGTGCTCGTCTCGACGTCCGTCGTCGCTACCGCGACGACGTCCGCCTCGACTCGCGTTATGCTAAGACAGGATGGCACTGGTGTCACGTGCTCGTCTCGGCGTTCGTCGTCGCTACCGCGACGACGTCCGCCTCGACTCGCGTTATGCTAAGACAGGGTGACACTGATGTCCCGTGCTCGTCTCATCGTCCGTCATCGCTACCGCGACGACGTCCGCCTCGACTCGCGTTACGCTAAGACAGGTTGGCAATGGTGTCACGTGCTCGTCTCAGCGTCTGTCGTCGCTACCGCGACGACATCCGCCTCGACTCGCGTTACGCTAAAAAAGGGAGGCAGTGCTGTCAGGTGCTCGTCTCAGCGTCCGTCGTCGCTACCGCAA